>NC_138548.1:354247905-354422905 GCF_964273705.1 Natrix helvetica | reverse complement strand
ATGGTCACCTAATGAACTGTTGTAAGTCGAGGACTACCTGTAATTTCAAATTTCAGCTCATAAGGACGAGAAACCTGTGTTTTTTTTCAAATGAAAGGTTTGTGTGAGGAAATGTCTATAAGGAAACCACCAAGCTCAGAGGACACCAAGCACCCCTCACTGATTGTATCCCTCCCACTCTTTTTCCCCCCAGCAGGTGTTGCTAACCTGTTGTGATCACTTGGGCAGAGACCGGTCCAAGGCGCTGTTTTCCGAAGATACCATAAAGATTGAACTTGTACTTGTGAGAAGGGGATAGGTTGGAAACGGTGACATCACGGAAGTCTCCCCTTAAAGGAAGCACTTGGGGTCTTCCTTCGGCATCTTTGTACTGGACTGAAAAAGAATCAAAGCTTCCCTCTGGGACAGTCCACGATAACTGGGCTGAATGACTGGTGACCTCTGAGACTGAGAGCATGCCCAAGCGGGGGCTTATTCCAGCGGAGACCTCCTTGTTCCCCTCTCCAGGCATACCTGATGGCTTCTCATTGTCTGCTGGTGCTAGAGAGGAAAGGAATACGGTTGAGTGAGTGAGAGAGGGAGAGGCTGAGGTTCTTTAGCCTCATCTTTCTTTTCAGAGACAAAGTTCATATCAGAAGTTTCCCAGGTCTGGAGATAGGTTTGACCACATCACCCAGAATTCCCAACCAGCACACATTTGGAAAAGAGGATTGGACTGTGCATGTAAGGATCCTGTCAGGCGTGCCTCCCTCAATAACTCAAAAAGAAAACTCCTAACTCCATTGTTGTGGAATTAAAATACTTTTACTGGTTATGAAAAGATAACAGCAAAAGTAAAGCAAGATCTGAGCCAGAAAGGCGCGAACAAGTACATATCAAATGATAACCCTGCCCTCTCCCGCCAATGACCCCACCCCAGTGTCCAATCTGCAACTCCCTTAGGTGTCACGTGGGGTGCATCTCCAAAAGGCATCATCATGTTGGTATGCAGGACGGTTGGCCTTCACCAAGTCCAAACACCGGCCACCCGCATGCACAGAAGATGGTGAGAAGAAAACTCCCTTTTTCATATCACCTCCTGTACCATTTTTTCCCATCCCAAATACCATGCCCCCACCCTCCTCGTTTCTATGGCAGCCGATAGTAAGTAAGTGAAGCAGAGGCCAACAGATCCCATATATTCTAGGAATATAAAACTGCTAGGAAATTCTTTGCTGGTTTATTACGGAAAATAAACCATTTTCAGGTTGCATTGATTCACAAATCTGCTCTGTTCCATATCTGAGTATTCCCGTAACTTTGAAAAAAAGATCCAAACATTTGTGTGTTTTATAATTGTTCTGTCTCAGAAAATAGAGGTGGGGGGGGGGGGAGAGGAGAAAATAGAATAATAGATTTGGAAGGAACCTTGGAGGTCTTTTAGTTCAACCTCCTGCTCAAGCACGGTTGTCCAATCTCTTTTTGAAAGCCTCCAGTGCAGTGGCGGGTTGCAGGCAGTATGCCCCAGTACGGGCGTACCGGAGCCTGCCCGGAGCACCAGATACCGTTCCAGTATAGTGCTCGAGAGGGCCCACCTGCCCGCCCGAGTTTTAATGCTTTCGGTGTTCCGTGTTTTAACGTTTTCGGTGGTTCTGCGCACCCGCATGGCGCCTACAGCACCTGCGCGACGCTCCACCGAGCAGCTGGAGTGTTGCAGAGGCTTGCGGAAGCATAATTTGCAGCTACAACACATGCGCGCACTGCATGTGTCCATGTGGGTGACGCCAGGCCCAGAACCCACCACTGCGCCAGTGATGGAACAACTTAATAGAACAGAAGAAAAGAATAACAGAGAGGAAGTGGACCTAGGAGGCAAAGGTGGTATTCAGCCGGTTCTCTCTGGTTTGGGCAAACTGGTAGCGGTGGCTGTGGTAGGCTCTGCCCGCTCTCTCCGACGTAATGCGTGAGCACTGCGCATGCACAGAAGGCGGTGTGCATGTGCAGACGCTGTGCTTGTGAGTGCATTTGTGAACCAGTAGGGAAGGTAAGCGAATCCCACTGCTGCTTGGAGGCCTTCTAGTCCAACCCCCTGGTCAGAAAACCTACTGCCCCACTGCTCAGGAAACCCTGTACCAATTCATGACAAATGATTGTCAAATCTTTTCTTAAAACCTTCCAGTGTTGGGGCATCCACAACTTCTGGAGGCAACTTCTGGAGGCACTGATTAATTGTTCTCACTGTCAGTAAATTGCTCGTTAGCTCTAGGTAGCTTCTCTCCTTGGTTAGTTTCCATTCTTTCTTGTCTGGCCTTTTGGTGCTTTGGAAAATAGTTTGACCCTTTGAGTATACTGTATTTTAATATATTCCGATTTATTATTTAATTGAGTCAAGAATGACGTCGCAATAGGCAAGCTAGCCAACACACACATCTAACAAAATACATAAATAAGCTGGGAAATCAAAGCTTTGAGGAAGGGCTCTTTGGAAGTAAAAGATCTTTCACAGAGAAAAAAAAGGGAAAGAAAAATTGCAAAGGGAAGAATCTTATTGTTTAAACTGGAGGTGGGGAACGATAGCCCTTTTATGACTGGTGGACTTCAACTCCCAGAATTCCTGAGTCACGCTGGCTCAGGAATTCTGGGAGTTGAAGTCCACCAGTCTTAAAGGGGCCATCGTTTCCCACCACTGGTTTAAACCTGCTCCTCACCTGTGACGGTACTGGCAGTGATTGGTCCAAAGCGTCTGCGTCCGGAGATGCCATACAGATTGAACTTGTACTTATGGGAAGGTACCAGATAAAAGATCACAAAGGTGTTGGTTTCCTTGTCCACAGGGACCATTTGTGGTTTGTTTTCCGCATCTTTGTATTGGATCTGGAAGGAGTCAAAGGTCTCTGCAGGGACGTTCCAAGAGAGGCGGGCGGAGTTGCTGGTGACATCAGATACAGAGAGCTCCCCAAAACTGGGATTTGGAGATGGGCTGGGAGATCCACGCTCCTCTGTGCCCTGATGTGGAGGTAGCGGAGCTGTAAAAAAAAAGAAAGAAAGAAGAAGAGTGAAAAAAATGAGGGCTGGGGGAAAAAGATAATCGCAGCACAAAATACAGACTGTGGACTTCCTAGACTACGGCTTCTCAAACTTGTCAACTTTAAAATATGTGAACATCAACTCCCAGAATTCCCCAGCCAGCATGGCTGGCTGGGGGATTCTGGAAGTTGAAGTCCAATCACATCTTAAAGTTGCCAAGGGTCGGAAAAATCCAGCCAAAATTATTCACCCTGATTGAAAATAGTGTGTCAGCATTCCAAGTAATGCACCAATTGAAAGCAGAATTCGGAGGTAGATAGGTTCCTCAAAGAACAATTTATTGGATACATCATATTGGCACAACTGGTGAAAGCTGACTCTGAGAATTCTTCGCTAGACTAGCCATGCCCAATTCCTGCAACCGTTCTTCATATGTTTTAGCCGCCAGTCCCCTAATCATCTTTGTTGCTCTTCTCTGCACTCTTTCCAGAGTCTCAACATTTTTTTTTTATAGTGTGGTGACCAAAGCTGGATGCAATACTCTAGGTTTGGTCTTACTAAGGCTTTATAGAATTGAAGTCCCCCATGATTAGATAAAGGAGTTCAGTGGTTTCCTCCCGGTGTGGAACGGTATGAAAATCTGGCAGTTTTTTAAAAAAGTTTTTTCCCCTGCCGGTTCAGGCAAGGGAAAAAAAAGTTTTAAAAAGTAAGAGAGAGGGAGGGAGGGAAGGGAGAAAGAAAGAGAAAAAGAAAGAAAGAAAGAAAGAGAAAAAGAAAGAAAGAAAGAAAGAAAGAAAGAAAGAAAGAAACTCACTTTTCAGCCAGGAGATTCAGTAAAGGAGAAAAACAATGCTGTCGCTTTAAATCGGAACTGAGCATGCCTGGCTGTGGAATTCTGGGAGTTGAAGTCCACAAGTCTTAAAGCTGCAAAGTTTGGAGTCCTGCTTTAAATTGAAAAGCTGCTCAGAAGGAGGTTTGCAAAGTGACATTCAGCAGTTATTTGGGGTGGGTGGGTTGCTTCCCACAGAGGGAAGGGAGAAAGAAAGAAAGAAAGAAGGAAGGAAGGAAGGAAGGAAGGAAGGAAGAAAAACAACACAGCAATTCAGGGTTAGAAAACTATTCGGAGGTCATCTAGTCCAACCCCCTGCTGCAGCAGGAAACCTTACATTGTCTGGATTATTTTAGTGCCTCTAACAGAGAGGAAAATTGCCAGAAAGGAGAAGGAGTTTACTAGGACAAGGCTGCCATGCAGAGGAAGGCAGAGATAGTCCTTGACTTATGACTACAATTGAGCCCATAATTTTGGTTGCTAAGCAAGAGCATTGTTAAGTGAGCTTCACCACATTTTACCCAATCCATGACATCTCCTGGTGAGTAACATCAAGTTGGCCACGCCCACCCAGAAACATGACCACCAAACCACACCTACAAAATAGGCCACACGCACAGAATAGGTAGTAAAAAGTTTTGAAACCAACCCCTGCTTTGTCCCAACTACTGCAAGGGTTACATCCTACCAGCGTTTCCCAAACCCAGCAGCTTTATGATGCATGAATTCCTCAGCCCATTAAAATCCTCGCATAGCTCAAGTTGGGAAACATTGCTGTACAGAAAGATTTACACTTTCCCTTAACCCAGGGAAGGGAATAAGGGGTGAGTGGCTTGTACTGACCTGTGAAGGCCTTGGCGGAAATGGGCCCCAGGCGTTTGCCACCGGAGATGCCGTAGAGGTCGAACTGGTAACTGCGAGATGGAGTCAGGCTGGAGACCATTGTTTCACGGGAAGCCCCATCCACAGGCAAGCTCTGCAGACCTCCATCTTCGTATTGAACCAGGAAGGAGTCAAAGCTCCCAGTTGGGACACTCCAGGAAAGGAGAAGAGAATCGCTGGTGGTTTCAGAGATAGACAGTTCCCCCAAGCTAGGCTGATTCTCCCCATTTTCCTCTTCTTTTTCTTCTTCCCCCTCCTCCTTTGGTTCAGCTAAAAGAGAAAATGGGGGAGAGAAAGAAGAGATTCACTGTTAAGAATGTCCTCTCTGGATTTGTTTTACAAAGTACTAATGGAAAGAAGATATAGAAAGCCCCCTCCCGATGAATAATTGAGAGGAAAAGACAAAGGGTAACACAACCATAGCAGCTCCTTCTGTCCAAACTAGAAAATCTATTTTAGAAGGGAAGAAAAGTTGGAAAATGAAAATGAAAGAAAAACAAGGACTGTGGTAAGAATCCTAAAATTGGAAAGGGCTTCAAGTAAAGCAGAGATCTGGGGAAGGAGACCTTTATCGCCATCTAGGAAATTTCCAATAAAGTTGAGCTCACCAAATCTCTGTTAACCTGCTGAATAGGGTGATTCCTCTTTACAGGCACCCCCAGAAACCACTGTAATTTGGTATTTGAAGGGCTCTGCACCATGTGGAAATCCACGGGATCCCAAATTCCTATCTCAGAAGGTTGCATTTCCTTTCAATTGATTGATTGATTATGTGCCATCAAATTGATATCTACTGTTATTGACCACATACTGTAGATAGTTTTTTTTCCAGGTCAATTAAAAAAAGGGTGGAAATGCACCATGATGGTCAAACAAGATGTTGCGGAGGAGGAGGAGGAGGAGGAGGAGGAGGAGGAGGAGGAGGAGGAGGAGGAGGAGGAGGAGGAGGAGGAGGAGGAGGAGGAGGAGGAGGAGGAGTAGGAGGAAAAGAAGGAGGAGAAGGAGGAGGAGGAAGAGGAGAAGGAAAAGAAGGAGGAGACAGAGAAGGAGAAGAAGGAAAAGGAGGAGGAGAATGAGAATGAGAAGAAGGAGAGCTAACCTGTGGTGGCTTCAGAAGAAATGGGACCAATACGTTTTGGACCAGAAATTCCATAAAGGTTGAACTTGTACTTGTGGAATGGAGCCAGATTCAAAACGGTGACTTCGTGCGAATCTCCCTCCACAGTCAGTGTTTGGGTTCTGCCCTCCTCATCTTTATATTGGAGCAGGAAGGAGTCAAAGCTCCCCGTGGAGATGGTCCAAGAGAGAAGAACAGAGTTGCTGGTGGCCTCAGAGATGGAGAGTTCTCCTAAAGAGGGCTTTGGTGTAGCTTCTGTCTTTGTGGTGGACGCTGGGAGCAGAAAGGGGAAACAGGAATGAAAATAGTGTCTGATGAGTAATATGAATCAAAGCCAGTTCGGTGACCTTTGGCCAGTCCACACAACACTTCTGAAATCTTGCCAAGAGGACTGCAGGGACTTCGATGCAGTTGCTAGGAGTCAATGCTGACTCAAAGGCACAAATTAACCATATTCTTTGTGCATCTACATTTATCCCTTCTATTGTCTGCCCTTCTCCTCCTTCTCCTTCAGTGGTAGTATTCAGCCGGTTCAGACTGGTTCGTGTGAACTGGTAGGGGTGACCTGCGGGTGGGCTTGCCCACACCCACTCACCCGCCCTGCCCCATGCTGACCTATTTAGTCACGTTTTCTAAGCCGCGCACATGTTTGCAAGTTATGTGTGTGAGCAAAGCGCATGTGCAGAAGGCCATGCACATGTGCAGACATCGCGCAAGCAAGCAAAGCTGGCATGCGCAAATGTGCTCATATTTTCGGTGCACAGCGAACCAGTGGTAAGATTATGTGAAACCCAACTCTGTTCTTCTTCTCCTTCCCTCCCGCTTCTCCCTTCCCTTCCAACTATAGGTTGCCCCAATCTGAACAGCTTTGGACGGCATACATGAGCAATACAAAGAATAAATATCTTCTGTGTTATAACAAAGCACACTCACTATAGTTGTAAGAGAAAGCCATCCCTAAGAGTAAAAAAGCAGATGTGCCTCAGAAACACATCCAATGGAATGAGTGGTATAATAAAATTTGGAGTATGGCAACAAATGATAAATTAACAACAGAAATTAAACTTTAAAAAGGGATGATTAAAGTAAATAATTATAATGAAATATGGGGGGAATTTATAAAATCAGTGTTGGTGGAAGGCAAAGGGAATAAAACTACTCAAGAATATATGTTGTTTTGGATATAGTTAGATGGGGTTTTGTAGCCAAAACAATAACGTTTTCCTGTGGGAACCAAGGACATTCACACAGGTGGCTGGCCAGAGGAGGAGACAGTAACCCCAGCGACTGGCCAGGACTCGGATTGGACAATGTGACCAGCGACTGGGGTGAGAAAAGGAAAACTTTTACTTCCATTCAGGTGAAAGCCGCGGGAAAACTCAGAGTCGGCTTTCACCAGTTTGTGCCAATATGACGTATCCAATCAATCGTTCTTTGAGGACGTTGCTTGCCTCAGAGTTTCGTTTTCCATGGGTGCTTCACTTGGAATGCTGACAGGCCCATGAAAGAAAATAGATATCTCCCCACTAAAACAGGAACCCGAAAAAGGCACCCAGCTCTAAGGAAGGCTGACCTGTGATGGCATCAACAGAAACAGGGCCCGTGCGCTTGCGACCAGAAAGTCCGTAAAGGTTGAATTTGTATTTGCGAGATGGAACCAGGTCAGGGATGGAGATCTCACGCAAATCTCCTTCCACCGGAATCGCCTGGGGCTGGCCCTCAGCGTCCTTGTACTGAATTGCAAAAGACTCAAAGCGCCCCGTCAGGACGGTCCAGGACAGATGGACAGAATTGCTGGTGATCTGTGAAGCAGAGAGCTCTCCTAGGCTGGGAGGAATCACGGGGCCCTGTAGCTCCGCTGTTGCTAGGAGAGAGGAAAGAAGAAGGCTGATGAATTTTTGGATGAGTTAAATTTGCCAAGCTTGGAAAAAAAAAATGCGTCGTACGGGTAGTCCTCTCGACTTACGACTGTAATTGAGCCCAACATTTCTGTTGCTAAGGGAAACATGGGTTAAGTGAATTTGCCCCGTTTTATGACCTTCCTTGCTACAGTTGTTAAGTGAATCATTGCAGTTGTTAAGTTAATAACACGGTTGTTAAGTGAAGCCCCATTGGCTTGGCTTGTCAGAAGGTCACAAAGGGGGATCACATGACCCTGGGACACTGCAACGGTCATAAATATGAGTCAGTTGCCTAGTATCTGAATTTGAATCACATGACCCACAATGCCATAAAAGTCATGTGTGAAAAACAGCCATGTCACTTTTTGCAGTGCCTTGTAACTTTGACCAATCACTAAATGAACTGTCGTAAGTCGAGGACTACCTGTATATTAGAAGCAGAAACGGTGATGGCTCCCGTAACCACTCTATAATATTCACTCATGACATCACCAGCTTTCTGGGGCAGCCACTATTTAGACCTTTCTAAAGGAATCACAGTACAGTACAGGTGGTCCTTGACGTACAACCACAATTGAGCCCAAAAATTATGCTGTTGAGCGAGACATCTGTGAAGTGAATTTTGTTCCATTTTATGACATTTCTGGCTCCCCCATTGACTTTGCTTGTCAGATGGTCGCAAAAGGTGATCACCTGATCTTGGGACAGAGCCATGGTCATAAACATGAACCAGTTGCCAAACATCTGACTTTAAAAAAAAAACTTTATTATTTACATAATAAAATAATAATAATAATAATAAATATTTATTTCTTAGCCGCACCCTCTCCCGAAGGACTCGGGGCGGCGTACAATGAAACATATGAAATAAATATGGACAAAACAAACATATAACAGAGACATATTCCGAGACATACACAAGGAGGAGGTCGGCTGATAAATAAAACAATTAAAATACAATATTTAAAAACCCCTAGATAATTAAATATAATTAAAATACCCAGTAAAAGCCCGTCAGAAGCGATATGGTTAGATCAAAGTTGAGAAGTAGAAGTTCTATGTAGAAGTACATAGAAGTATATCGAACACAGCGTGACTGTCCTGGCGTTTCATCCGCCATAGAAACCAAAGTGAAAGACAAATAACATACAGTATTCCCCAGCCGGCTGGGGAATTCTGGGAGTTGAAGTCCAGAAGTCTTAAAGTTCCCAAGTTTGGACACCCCTGTCTTATACAATTATTTTTGACCAACGTGTTCATTCTAATATACAGTATGTAAGATATCTTATTTCAGGTCTACTTAGCCTAATTTTTTCATGTTCCAACTCCCACCTCGTGTTTCCAGCCATTGATAAAATCCATTTCACGTGTCATAATATTCTGTCTCTCCTTTGTTTTTTAATTCTAACGTTAGTCTATCCATTTCAGTGCATGTTAATTTCTTCCTTATTATCTCCTTTTCTGAAGGAGTGATTTTCACTTTTCCATTGCTGTACATACACCACTCTCGCTGCTGTTAGGATGTGAAGTATTAGGTATACTGATCCTTTGCGATAGCCTTCTGTTATAATAACCAATAGAAACAATTCTATACATGGAATTCTATACGTTGTCCAACCATTTTTTCTAGCCAAATGTCTGACTTTTGATCACGTGATCATGGGGATGCTGGAAAGGTCACAACTGTGAAAAACGGTCTTAAATCATTTTTTTCAGTGCCTTTGCAACGTTGAATGGTCACTAAATCAACTGTTGTAACTCGAGGACTGCCTGTATCACATCAACCTTAACTTCCCCCAGCCCCCCTAAAAATATATGGATGTTTTTAGAAACTGACTGACTTCAAAGTTATTAAAAGAGGTGTTATGTACGGACGGACGTTGTTAAATTTACGTGTTTCCACATGCTCACCGGGGATTGGTTGCCTAAACCCTGGGAAGTTTAAACAACTGTCATTGGCTGGCTGGTCTGCCGGAGCTCCTTAATTTACATGTTTCCACATGCTCACCGGGGATTGGTTGCCTAAACCCCAGGAAGTTTAAACAACTGTCATTGGCTGGCTGGTCTGCCGGAGCTCCTTAATTTACATGTTTCCACATGCTCACCGGGGATTGGTTGCCTAAACCCTGGGAAGTTTAAACAACTGTCATTGGCTGGCTGGTCTGCCGGAGCTCCTTAATTTACATGTTTCCACATGCTCACCGGGGATTGGTTGCCTAAACCCCAGGAAGTTTAAACAACTGTCATTGGCTGGCTGGTCTGCCGGAGCTCCTTAATTTACATGTTTCCACATGCTCACCGGGGATTGGTTGCCTAAACCCCGGGAAGTTTAAACAACTGTCATTGGCTGGCTGGTCTGCCGGAGCTCCTTAATTTACATGTTTCCACATGCTCACCGGGGATTGGTTGCCCAAACCCTGGGAAGTTTAAACTACTGTCATTGGCTGGCTGGTCTGCCGGAGCTCCTTAAAAGGCGAGCTCCAACAGCCCAGCCGGCAAAGCGCAGTCACTTATGCTTGCAATAAAAGTGCTGAAAGTCACTCGTGCCTCTCGCCTGCTGCTTCTCGGCAATCTAACAAGAGGTATTTGTTGTTTGTTTTTTCTGTTTTTAAAGGTTAAAATGTTTAATAAAAACTTTTTTTTTTTAAAAAAAGAGGCTTTCCCTTGCTGACCTGTGACGGCATCAACAGAAACGGGTCCAAAACGCTTACGACCAGAGACTCCATAAAGATTAAACTTATATCTGCGGGCGGGAGTCAGGTTGGGGAGGACGAGTTGGTGAGTGTTCCCTTCCACGGGGACGGCTTGGGGCTTGCCATCCACGTCCTTGTATTGGATCATAAAAGAATCAAATCTCCCGATGTGGACTGTCCACGAGAGAAGTGCTGAATTGTGGGTAACGTTGGAGACAGAAAGCTCTCCCAAGCTGGGCTGATCTGGTGGTGTTGTGGCTAACGGGGCTGAAAAAGAGAGAAGAAACAAAGGAGGATAAAGATACAATGGAAAGGAAAAATTCATGAAAATAAGGTATCCCACGGCTGGTACTATGGTAGATATGAGCGTTATAGGAAGCCCTCGACTTACGGCCCCAACTGAGCCTAATATTTTTCTGTTGCTAAGTGAGACAGTTGTTAAGGGAGTTTTGCCCCCCCCCCATTTTACGACTTTCTCGCCACAAGTTGTTAAATGAATCACTGCAATTCTTAAGTTAGTCACATGCTGGGTAAGTGACTTTGGCTTCCTCATTGACATCTGGCTCTGGTGGACTGGTGCAATAAAAATAACCTGGTTTTTGAATGTTAATTTTAAAAAAAAGATCATGATTGATTTTAGAAAGAGCCAGCATAGTCATAGTCCACTTTGCACCAAGGCTGCAGCTGTAGAGATGGTGAACAGTATTAAGTGTGTGTGTGAGCGCAAATAACGAACAATCTGACTTGGTCTCTTCATATGTCATAAATCAGCAAGAAACTGGCAAAGAATTTTAAAAGTTCACATTGTACACTGAATTATACGACGCACCTTTTTCCCTCAAAAAAGAAGCTGAAAATCTGGGTGTGTTTTATACGCTGAATACAGCACTTTTTGCCTCCTGAAACCTAGCCCCTTTGCAAATAGCACTTTTTAAAACAATAGCACTGGGCCTCTTCAGATCAAGCATTTATTTTAAAAAGCTTCTTCATTTTGTTAAGTTGTCTAGAATAATAATAAAGCAGTCTTTTAAAAATAAGTCTAATAATTTAAACATTCTATAGGAATTTATAGTTGTTGACTTACCTCGTTGCAGCAAACAGCCTGATTAGCACAAGAAAAAAAAATCTGCCTCCCAGCAATTTGCCACGTGGAGCAAGTTTCACTTTCAGTTTCTCCCGATCATCAGCTGTTACAGGCTGCAGGGATTGCTATAGCTTATTGAAGCCTCCGCAACCCCCCATTTGCTGCAAAGAGGTAAATGGCTGGGAGGCAGAGGGTTGGGGCCAGTGGGTGGGTGGGGCTACATTCAGTGTATAAGATGCACCCAAATTTTCATCCTCTTTTAGAGGGGAAAAAGGTTCGTCTTATACTCCAAAAAATACGGTACTTTCGCAGCAGAAGCAGAAGAAACAAATACATAAATGAATCAAGAAATTTAAACAAATAAAAATAAAAATGGAGCATAGAATTAGAAAGCTTCCAATGGACTTCTTATTGTCTCTGACCTGTAAAGGCGTCAGCAGAGAGGACTCTGGTCTTCTGGCGTCCAGAGACCCCATAGAGGAGGAACTTATATTTGTGGGAAGGAGCCAGGTTGGTTACGGTGACTTCACGGGAGGCTCCATCCACAGGAAACACTTGGGGTTGTCCATCTGCATCCTCGTATTGGACCAGGAAGGAGTCAAAGGTCCCAGTGGGGACAGTCCAATAGAGATGAACAGAATTGCTAGTGATGTCCAGGACAGATAACTCCCCCAAGGTTGGTTGGACAGCAATTCCCTCTTCTGTGATTTGAGCTAAAACAGGCATATGGAAATAAAGGTTTTGTTAGAATGGCTTGTCGGAGATACAATCCAACGAAGAAGAACATTCATCAACAAGTCTGCTTATAAAAGGAACCAGGGATAAGGAGGAGCCAATGTCGCGACGATACGGACATGCGGTCTTGATGCTCCGAGACCGCAGCTGATACTTTTGCCGCTGGGTGGTCCAATTGGACCTAAACCGTCCCACAGAGACGGTGAACAGAAAGAATACATCTTGCTGATCTCAGGGACATCGCAAAGTCCCTGATGGATCCAAGAGAAGTTCTTCAAGCTGGCGACAAAAAATCCAGCCATTAGGCTGATGAAGCCGGGGCAGCTCCAAAATGGAAGGATATGGAAAGAGAAAGTGTTTCCAGCTGATGAGGAATTTTTGCCGTTTTAAAAGAGACTGCCTATAAAAAAACTTACAGTTAATTTAAATTTGAGAACAGAAGAAATAAGTGGAGGAATTAAGCTTTGAATGGTTTTGGACAGTGGGTTATCTTACTTTTTAAATGCTATGTTCATGGATGGAATTTATACAAGCCTTTTAAAACGAATGGATTAAGTTTTCTTCATCTATTTTTTTTCTGCTATTACTATTCTTTGTAACCTATGGACTAAAATTCTACTTCTTCACTACTGTGGGTTTTTTTCCTCTTTTCTTCTCTAACCCATTCAAGAATTTGACTTTTGTTTAAACGAAGAAAATTGTTACAACAGAGGGAAAGAAAAGCACTGAGGCTCGGAGGCTGGAGGTTTGTGTATTGGAAACAAAACACTCTTACTTTTCTCACTGATTATTCTGGCTTGGCACTTCAAGGTCTCACTGTTTGTTTATAGAGAGTGATAAGAAGAAAAGCATACAGATGTTCTTCTGAAGTATATCTTTAACCAGAGAAAAGTGAAAATAAGATCTTATTGTGAATTTATGTTTGATCCTGTAAAAACCTTTTAAGCCAGAGCAGCGGGTGTTTGTCAGCTTGAGATAATGGCATAACTTCAACAGCAGAAAGTAATTTTAAGCCTGCAAAAGATATTGTTAGAAATTCATAAATTATCAAATACATTTGAGAGAACGGAGAAGAAGTTGGAAAACTTAGAGCATCTAACTGTAAAATATGATGAAGAAGTTGGAGATGTTTATCAAGTGGAAGAAGTGGAGGTTAGAGTCCTAAAAACTGAAGAGGAAAATGATCATAAAGAAATTAAATCCACTGATATCTATGGTGATTGGTTTGTGTCTGGAAATAGAAAGAGTGGAACACTTAAAGAGAAATTAAATGGAGGGGAATTCTACCCCAGATGGCAAGATACAGAAGAAGAAAAAACTTATGGATTTAAAGAGAGAAATTTTATTAGCAACATCATTGATAACACCATCGACAATTAAAGATAAGCTGATTAAGGAAACAGAAGAAGGGCATTGAAATTACAATGAGTTGCTAATAGGAGTCCGTACAAACTTGATTGAGATGATTAGAGGACTGATACCACAAATCGCAGAAGACATGAAACTGTTTTGCTACTGGAAAGATACAGGTTAGTAGATGGAAGTGCATAATTTAAAACTAGTTAAACTAGTGAAATTTAGTGACAATAGATATAGTCAAATAAATAATTGATAATGATAATAATATATACATATGTATTGTTATGATAAGTAATAATTGGATACGAATATTTGAATGGTACTCATGAAAGGAAGATTAGAAATCTTTTTGGTTATATATAAAGGCTAATAGAAAAGAACTAAGTTAAATTTAGTTAAATTTTGATTATAAGGGGGGGAAATTGTTATGATACAGGGTACAGTCAAATAAAGGAGGGATAATGATACAAAGGAAAATATATATGTATGGGTACAACATAAGGAAACTGGATGTAAATGGTAAACAGTGATTTGGTAAGGAGGATTAGAAATTTTTGTTACTAGATATTATGGATGTTTAGCTAGAATAGGCCACAAGGATTCAGTGTTATTGGAGGATTTTAGAAATAGCAAATGAAATGCCAGTATGTGGTTATGATTTAAATCTTGATATATTTTATGATGAAGGACATTTAAACAATTGTAGTCAAATGAAAATGGGGGTATGATGATGGTAATATGTATAAATATTGGAGTTAAAATACTTGAGTTAATATGAATTATGATTGATGACTGTGGAAGAGATGCACGAAGGTTTTTGTAACCAACTGATACACTTTCTACAGTATGTAAAAAAGGAGGATTCTTTGTGTTGTGTTTGTTTTGAAAATTAAAAAAAAAAACCCAAAAAAAGAACCAGGGATGTTTACAGGATGACTCAAGAGCTGAAAAATGACAGTCAAGATGACTTGGGAGGCTGATCTCTGGTGGCATCAGTGGAGAGGGGCCAGGAGCGCTTGTGTCCAGAGACTCCATAGAGGTTGAACGTGTATCTGCGTGAAGGAGTCAGGCTGGTCACCGTGACTTCACGGGAGTCTCCCTCCACAGGCAGGATTTGGGGTTGTCCATCTGCATCCTTGTACTGGATCAGGAAGGAGTCAAAGGCCCCAGTGGGGACAGTCCAATGGAGTTGGACAGAATCACTTGTGACATCAAGGACTGAGAAATCTCCTAGGCTAGGTTGGACAGGAATTGGCTCCACTGAGACTCTAATGTGAGCTAAAGGAGGGGAATTTTTAAAAGGGTTAGTTATAAGAGCTTTGATGCTCGATATGAAATCCATAAGCTGCAACATTCAGTAGAAATTGCTGCTTGTTAAGGAAACCAAGAAAGTTATTATGAAGTTAAGGTATTCGAAATGTTCCAAATCATGAAGCTGACCTGTGGTGGCATCGGTGGAGAGCGGGCTGGATCGCTTGCGCCCGGAGACCCCATAGAGGTTGAACTTGTATCTGCGAGAAGGAGCCAGGTTGGTTACGGTGACTTCATGGGAGACTCCCTCCACAGGCAACGCTTGGGGTTGGCCATCTGCATCCTTGTACTGGATCAGGAAGGAGTCAAAGTTCCCAGTGGGGACAGTCCAATGGAGATGGACAGAATCACTTGTAACATCCAGTACTGAGAATTCTCCAAGGTTGGGTTGGACAGGAATTGGCTTCCCTGACTCTGTAAGGCGGGTTTAAATAAGGAAACAAAAGAAAAGACTAACTTATAATTTCCCTGGTCCTTGAGACAACATCCAAACTTTACTAATTAAGAAAATTCAAGAATGGTAGTATAGCAATAACAAAAGCAGTAACACTTTGTTCTGTCTCGTGATTCCAATGAGTATGCTGACACAGGCTTGGTTGTCTGCCACGACTAATTACATAGATAAAGCCACCCCTTGGCTAGGAGCCTAGAAAGCTATCTTCAAGAACCCAAGGTTAAACTTATAGAATGCTTTCTCAACGGGTTGTATAATGGACTGTTGTTTCCTGCAAAGATTCCCCTCCCATCGCTCCATCTACAAACTCTTTGGGAGGGGCCACACCCTTAGCCATCTGTCCTTCCTTCCTTCCATGACGTCTTCTCCACAGCTGTTCCTTTCTCCTATCAATTCTACGCATATGCACATCAGGGACAACCTCCCTCTGTTCCTCCTCACTGCTCCATGACTCAGATGCCACCTGGTGGCCAACAGCCTCTCTAGTTCCTGCTCTGACTCTAAACACCCTCCAGAATCTTCCTCATCCTCCAGAATCTTCCTCATCCTCCAGAGCAGTCCCACAATGGTCTGAGCTGTCAGAGTCCACCAACAGCTCAGCCGGCCGCTGCTGGGCCACAACACACTTAGATATAGATACCACTTCACAGTGTCTTCTCTAAGCAGTTTTACAGAGTCAGCATATTTTCCCCAACAATCTGGGTCCTCATTTTACCGACCTCAGAAGGATGGAAGGCTGAGCCAATTTTGAGCCTAGTGAGATTCAAACTGCTAAATTGCAGTCAGTCGGCAGTCTGCATAAGTAGCCTTCACTACTGCATTCTAACCACCGCGCCATCGTGGCTCTTATGGAAGAATATCATTGGAAAACTCCCCAGCCATGCCATATTCTGAAGCTGACCTGTGGTGGCATCGGTGGAGAGGGGCCTGGAGCGTTTACGCCCTGAGACTCCATAGAGGTTGAACTTGTATCTGTGGGAAGGAACCAGGTTGGTCACGGTGACTTCATTGGAGTTTCCCTCCACAGGTAACGCTTGGGGTTGTCCATCTGCGTCCTTGTACTGGACTAGGAAAGAGTCAAATCTCCCAACGGGGACAGTCCAATAAAGTCGAATAGAATCGCTTGTGACATCCAAGACAGAGAACTCCCCTAGACTGGGTTGGACAGGAATTGGTTCCTCTGTGTCCGTAAGGTGAGTTAAAAGAGGGGGAGAGAGAGAGAGAGAGGGAGGGAGGGAGGGAGGGAGGGAGAGAGAGAGAGAGAGAGAGAGAGAGAGAGAGAGAGAGAGAGAGAAAAGGCTCACTTACAGTTGCATTGACGTTGAAGATTACATGTAGGAGGTGATGGAACATTTAGCAAATATGCTATTTGCACCCTCTGGGCCCGTAAGGAAATGAGAAAGGTTTTTATATATATTATATGTATTTATACATTTTGGGGAGTAGAGATCGACAACAACAACACCCCCTTTTGGTCAAGTAGATTTGTCCTGTGGAGGCATAGCCAGTCTGGCCCCTATGCCGAGGAGCCCAGCATAGCTGCTTCAAGCCATACTAGACATAGACAATGAAGAACGAGCCGGACGGGTTATAAGATCATGGGGAAAACAACAAATGAATCCGGTTAATATATCAAATGTGCCTGTGAGGTGGTGGAGGAGCAGCAGTGTGTGGGAGGGGGCCGGAGAGAATGCCGTCAAAGCAACATCTGACAGCTCGGCATCATTCCCTGGGGATGAGCAGCCCAAGCAGTGTGTGATAGGGGAGGAAGCAACAGGAGCTAAGCCTCCATAGATTAACATGTCTGAAGTAAAAAGGACAGAGCTAATTACAGTTGGGTGGTGGGTGGATGGGATTATCATGCGCACAATGGCCAAATTGTTCAATGATGTATAAAGGCGAATATCTCCTCAATGGTAGTTTTTACACTCTGACAATGTTAGCAGAGGCTAACAAAAGCTAATATATTTTAAGTTCCGGAGATCGTGATTTCTGTCTCTTCTTTTATAGCAACACCTGAAACTCGTACATACATATACAATACAATAGCAGAGTTGGAAGGGACCTTGGAGGTCTTCTAGTCTAACCTCCTGCCTAGGCAAGAAACCCTGAACCCGTTTCAGGCAAATGGCTATCCAACATCTTCTTAAAGACTTCCAGTGTTGGGGCATTCACAACTTCTGGAGGCAAGCTGTTCCACTGATTAATTGTTCTAACTCTCGGGAAGTTTCTCCTCAGTTCTAAGTTGCTTCTCTCCTTGATTAGTTTCCACCCATTGCTTCTTGTTCTACCCTCAGGTGCCTTGGAGAATAGTTTGACTCCCTCTTCTTTGTGGCAACCCCTGAGATATTGGAACACTGCTATCATGTCTCCCCTAATCCTTCTTTTCATTAAACTAGACATACCCACTTCCTGCAACCGTTCTTCATATGTTTTAGTCTCCAGTCCCCTAATCATCTTTGTTGTTCTTCTCTGCACTCTTTCTAGAGTCTCCACATCTTTTCTACATCATGGTAACCAAAACTAAATGCAGTATTCCAAGTGTGGCCTTACCAAGGCATTATAAAGTGGTATTAACACTTCACATGATCTTGATTCTATCCCTCTGTTTATGCAGCCTAGAACTGTGTTGGCTTTTTTGGCAGCTGCTGCACACTGCTGGCTCATATTTAAATGGTTGTCCACTAGGACTCCAAGATCCCTTTCACAGTTACTACTACTGAGCAAGGTACCACCTATACTGTACCTGTGCATTCTGTTTTTCTTGTCTAAATGTAGAACCTTACTCTTTTCACCATTGAATTTCATTTTATTAGATAGTGCCCAATGTTCAAGTTTGTCAAGATCCTTCTGTATCTTAAGCCTATCTTCTGGATTGTTGGCTATTCCTGCAAGCTTGGTGTCATCTGCAAATCTGATGAGTTCCCCATTTATTCCCTCATCCAAATCATTGATGAAGATGTTGAAGAGTAAATGTTGGGCCTAAAACAGAGCCTTGGGGTACTCCACTGCATACTTCCCTCCATGTAGATGCAGTTCCATTGAGGACTACACATTGAGTGTGGTTGGTCAGCCAGTTACAAATCCATCTGGTGGTGATGCTGTCTAACCCACATTCTTCTACTTTATCTAGTAGTAGGTTATGGTCTACCTTATCAAATGGCTTACTTCACGTGATCTTGATTCTATCCCTCTGTTTATGTAGCCTAGAACTGTGTTGGCTTTTTTGGCAGCTGCTGCACACTGCATACCTGCATACCTCCCTCCATGTAGATGCAGTTCTACACACACACACACACACACACACACACACACACAGACACACACACACACACACACACTGAAAAGCTCACAGGCATGTTAAATCCTGAAGCTGACCTGTGGTGGCATCCGTGGAGAGAGGGTTGGAGCGTTTGTGTCCAGAGACTCCATAGAGGTTGAACTTGTATCTACGAGAAGGAACCAGGTTGGTCACAGTGACTTCACGGGAGTCTCCCTCCACAGGTAACGCTTGGGGTTGGCCATCTGCATCCTTGTACTGGATCAGGAAGGAGTCAAAGTCCCCAGTGGAGACAGTCCAATAGAGATGGACAGAATCAGTTGTGACATCAAGGACGGAAAACTCCCCTAGGCCAGGTTGGACAGCAGTTGGCTCCTCTGGGGTTTGAGCTGAAAGAAGGATATGGAAAAGAAAAATGCTTGGTTCAAATGCCTGGCTGTTGAAGATGGAACCTCGGATCTGAAAGATTCAATAAAATGCTGCCTGCGAAGGAATGTTATTGTCAAGGTACAGGATGTTAATATGAAGGTACAAGAGCTGAAAAGTCCCAGCCACTCAGACTCTAGAAACTGACCTGTCGTGGCATCCGTGGAGAGAGGGCTGGAGCGTTTGCTCCCGGAGATTCCATAGAGGTTGAACTTGTATCTGTGTGAAGGAGTCAGGTTGGACACAGTGACTTCACGGGAGTCTCCCTCCACAGGCAACGCTTGGAGTTGGCCATCTGCATCCTTGTACTGGATGAGGAAGGAATCAAAGTTCCCGGTGGGTACAGCCCAATGGAGATGGACAGAATCACTTGTGACATCAAGGACTGAGAACTCTCTAAGGCTGGGTCTGGGTTGCACAGGAATTGGATCTTCTATGATGGTAAGTTGGGCTAAAACACAGAAAGGAAAGGAGATACTTATTTATAATTTCACTGATCTTGGAGACGCCATGAAAAGCTGGAATAGCCATTAAAAAGGTTGCTAATGTTCAAAACCAAGAACATTAATATGGAAGAATAACATGTTAAGAGTCCCCAGCCATGCTAAATCCTGAAGCTGACCTGTGATGGCATCGGTGGAGAGAGGACTGGAACGCTTGCTCCCAGAGATTCCATAGAGGTTGAACTTGTATCTCTGTGAAGGAGCCAGATTGGTCACTGTGACTTCATTGAAATCTCCCTCTACAGGCAACAGTTGGGGTTGGCCATCTACATCCTTGTACTGGATCAGGAAGGAGTCAAAGCTCCCGGTGGAGATGGTCCAAAGGAGACGGACAGAATTACTTGTGACATCCACAACTGAGAAGTTCCCCAGGCTGGGCCGGACAGTAACTGGCTGCCTTGCATCTCTAGGGTGGGCTAAAATGGGAAAATGAACAAGAAGGCATATTTATATTAGTCTTGCTCACCTAAGTGGGGCCATGTGAACAGCAGTGGTGGGATTCAAATTTTTTACTACCAGTTCTGTGGGCGTGGCTTGGTGGGCTTGGCTTGGCTTGGTGAAGGTTACTGCAAAATCCCCATTCTCTCCCGATCAGCTGAGACTCAGGAGGCAGAGAATAGATGGGGGCAGGGCCAGTCAGAGGTTGTATTTACTGGTTCTCCGAGCTACTCAAAACTTCCTCTACCAGTTCTCCAGAACCAGTCAGAACTGCTGAATACCACCTCTGGTGAACGGGCTGTGAGTGCCCATGTGAGTGCGGCCCAGAATGCCAACGATGATCGCAGCAATGCTCGCATGAGTGGGGCTGCAATCGCCTGTGATGTTTGTGTGAGTGGGGCTGTGCACATGGACATGCACACACACACACGCACACACACACACACACCAACCAACTACTCATGCAACCCAAAGGCCGATAGGATGGGGCCCACAGCCTCCAGCCATGCTAAATACTGAAGCTAACCTGTGGTGGCATCGGTGGAGAGGGGCCTGGAGCGTTTACGCCCAGAGATTCCATAAAGGTTGAACTTGTATCTGTGAGAAGGAGCCAGGTTGGTCACAGTGACTTCATTGAAGTCTCCCTCCACAGGTAACACTTGGGGTTGTCCATCTGCATCCTTGTACTGGATCAGGAAGGAGTCAAAGTTTCCTGTGGGGACGGTCCAGTAGAGATGGACAGAATTGCTTGTGACATCCAGGATCGAGAACTCCCCCAGGCTGGGTTGGATAGAAATGGTCTCCTCTGAATGGATAAGGTGGGGTAAAACAAGGAAAAAGGTTAAAAAAACATTTAGTTATAATTTCGTTGGTCTTGAAAGTGTCACTCAAGAACTGGAACAATCAGTAAAAAAGTTTCTTGTTAAGGAAGTCAAGAATGTTAATATGGAAGAGTGAACATCTGAAGAACCCCCAGTCACACTGTATCCTGAAACTGACCTGTGGTGGCATCGGTGGAGAGGGGCCTGGAGCGTTTACGCCCAGAGATTCCATAGAGGTTGAACTTGTATTTGCGAGAAGGAACCAGGTTGGTCACAGTGACTTCATTGGAGCCTCCCTCCACAGGCAACGCTTGGGGTTGGCCATCTGCATCCTTGTACTGGATCAGGAAGGAGTCAAAGCTCCCGGTGGAAACGGTCCAATAGAGCCGGACAGAATTGCTTGTGACATCCAGGACCAAGAACTCCCCCAGGCTGGGTTGGATAGGAACTGATTCTTCTACCAAGGGAACTAAAATGGGGAAAGAAAAAAAAGACTCAGTTATAATGTCCCTGATCCTGGAGATGCAACCCAAGAGCTGCAACAATCAGTAAAAGGGTAGACCTGGATGACTGAGAATCTCCATAGACAATCTGTACAAAGTTAACTTGTTAAGGAAATCAAGAATGTTAATTTGTGAAAAAGGAGGAGCCACCGTCACGATGATACAACGGGCGGTCTCGTCACTCTGAGACTGACGTTGATACTTTTGCTGCTGGATGGTCCATTTGGACCTAAACCGTCCCGTAGAAACAGTGATCAGGAAGATGAAGCTTTGCTGGTCTCAAGGACACCGCAAAGTCCCTGATTGACCCAAGGGAAGCTCTTCAAGCAGGCGGTAAACAGGCAGCCCAAGGCTGATGAAGTTGGGACGGCTCCGGAAGGATGGAAGTGAAAAGAAAAAGTGAGTCCATCTGGTGAGGTATTTTTTCTATTTTGAGAAAGACTGCCCAAATAAACTTTTTTAAAAGCCAAATTAAATCCTTGAGCAAAAGAATTAAGCGGCGAAATTAACCTATATTGGATTGCTCTGGAAAGCTTTTTTTTTCTTTGTAACTATACTTTGTGGACTGAAGTGCTCGCAACATTTTTTGTTTCTCCTCTTAAAGTGAATGGATTAATTTTTCCTTCTGTTTTTTGTTACTTTATTTTTTTGACTTTTGGATTAAAACCTTCCTTTTTATTTTAACAATTCTTCCTATTACTTGTTTTTAAATTTCATTAAAGAACTTTGTTTCCTATAAGCCAGAGATAAATATTAGAAAGTGAAAGGTAGCAACACTGCCACTCGGAGGTCAGAGGCTGGAGTTTTTGAAACAACGTATTTCTTCTCTTTTCCTCTTTGAACTTACTGACTTTGTAGCTGAAGGGTTTGCAATTTGTTTACAGAAACTGATAAAGAGCCAAGGGCATGAATTGTTTTCGCAGGTGCTCTTTGAGAACTATTTTGGCAGGGGAGAGAAAGGGAAAAAAAACAGAACCCTTCTCCTTAGAAGAGCATAAAATAACTTGTGTTTGTCAATCTAAAATAAAAATAATAAAAGAGGCCTGGAACGCTAGAGTGGCAGTAGTTATTAGTTTTTCTTTTTCCTCCTTCTTTTTTGGAAATATGGATCAATACTCAGATGAGGAAACTTTAAAATTCCAAAATATCTTGGCTGGAATTCAAAATCCACTGGAAGGATATGGGAGAATTGAGAAGAAGTTGGAAAAACTAGTGTTCCTCACAGTAAAAGATGAAGGGGTTGGAGCCCCAAAAATTAAAGGGGAGAATGAAGACATAGAAGATAAAGACAAGACAATAGATGATTTTATTAATGGAGCAAATGTGGGTGAAAGTGGAACGAAGGGAATATGGAAAAAGGAATTTGACGAACTGGAGTTCTACCTTAGATTCCAAGATACAGAAGAAGAAAAAAGAGAAATGATGATGGATTTAAGAAGAGAATTTTTTTCAGAAGCACGATTGACAACCAAAGACAAGCTAATTTTAATAGCAGATGGAGGGCAACGAGATTACCTGAAAGATCCTTCAAGCAATAAAGTGCGGAGAGAAGTCTATAAAAACCTTATAAAGGAGATAAAAAGAAGACTGACACCACAATTGGCAAGAGAGATAAGACTGCTTTGTTACCGGAAAGATACAGATTGACAATGAAAGTTGATAATAAAAAATTAGTTAATTCTGGTGATCAATAAGTAGGAATTTAGTAATTTTTAGATTGTTTTAGGTTGTTATTAAATGTTTATTTGTTAACAAATAATTAATTATAATAACAATAATGAAATGACAATGGATACAGCTTAATGATATATACATGCACTGGCAAACTAGTAAAAGAAATTTGGATATGAATTGCAAATTGCGATCTGGGAAAAAGACCTATAGATTTTATTAACCAATTTTTATTCAGATCTTGTCATAAAGGTGTAATGTTTTGGGGTTTGATGAGAGGAGGTTGGATATAAATAGTAAATGATTTTTAGCCAACTATAATAACAATAGGGAAATGTCAATGGATATTGTTTAATAATATATATATATGCTCTGGTTTTGGCAAAAGAAACTTGGATACAAATTCTAAACAGCGAGTTGGAAAAAAAAGTGGGGGGGAAAGGTTTAGAACTTTATTAATTGACTTTTACTTAGAACATGTCATAAAGGTGTAATGTTATTGGAGGATTTTTGAAATAGCTAATGAATGCCATTATGTGGTTGTGTCTTTAAGTATGAATTATTTGAGGTAAAAGCACGTTCAAATAATTGTAGTCAAATGAGTATTGTGGTACATTGATAGTAAGTGTCAACGCCTAAGGCATATCCATGACTACTATCACCTTGAGAAGGGGAAGAAAATGCCATGCATACTTTTGGCCAGAGTAAAAGTGTCATATTTCTGTACTGGGATGTGAATGCGCAGGTCCAGAACCCTGCCATAACGTCCTGTTGGAGAATGTGATTGATGACCTCAGCCAGAGGGGAGGGGGCACAAGGGTAAAGGTCAGACGCCATTCATGTGAAGTGTTAATACCACTTTATAATGCCTTGGTAAGGCCACACTTGGAATACTGCATTCAGTTCTGGTCGCCACGGTGTAAAAAAGATGTGGAGACTCTAGAAAGTGTGCAGAGAAGAGCAACAAAGATGATTAGGGGACTGGAGACTAAAATATATGAAGAACGGTTGCAGGAACTAGGTATGTCTAGCTTAAGAGAAAGAAGGACTAGGGGAGACATGATAGCAGTGTTCCAATATCTCAGGGGTTGCCACAAAGAAGAGGGAGTCAAACTATTCTCCAAGGCACCTGAGGGTAGAACAAGAAGCAATGGGTGGAAACAAATCAAGGAGAGAAGCAACTTAGAACTGAGGAGAAACTTCCTGACAGTTAGAACAATTAATCAGTGGAACAGCTTGCCTCCAGAAGTTGTGAATGCCCCAACACTGGAAGTCTTTAAGAAGATGTTGGATAGCTATTTGTCTGAAACGGTATAGGGTTTCCTGCCTAGGCAGGGGGTTGGACTAGGAGACCTCCAAGGTCCCTTCCAACTCTACTATTGTATTGTATTGTATTGTATTGCAAGTGGGATTTAGTTTCAGCTACACAGAAGTCTGTGCCAAGATGTTAGTCCTAATAAACGAATGGGTTTTTTAAAAATTTCGTCTCGGGGCTCGTAAATTAATTAGGGCAACTCTTGGAACCTTCACAGTAAGATATACAAAGATTTTTGATTTAAAGTGTATAATCTAATATGAACTATAAGTAATGACTGTGGAAGAAATGCACGAAAGTTATCTGTGACCAATCAACACGCTTTCTACAAGATGTAATGAAGGATGATTCTTTTTTGTGTGTTTTTGTTAATTAAATAAAAAAAACTTTTTCTTAAAAAAAGAATGTTAATTTGTAAGAATAATATCTGAGAAGTGCTCAACCATGCTAAATACTGAAGCTGACCTGTGGTGGCTTCCGTAAAGAGGGGCCTGGAGCGTTTATGCCCAGAGATTCCATAGAGGTTGAACTTGTATTTGCGAGAAGGAACCAGGTTGGTCACAGTGACTTCATTGGAGCCTCCCTCCACAGGCAATGCTTGGGGTTGGCCATCTGCATCCCTGTACTGGACTAGGAAGGAATCAAAGCTCCCAGTCAAGACGGTCCAATGGAGACGAACAGAATTGCTTGTGATATCCAGGACTGACAGTTCTCCTAGGGTCGGTTGGACATCAATAGCTTCCTTTGAAACTGTAATATGGAGGGTGGGGGAAGAAAAGGAAAGGTTTAGGTGAAATGACACCGATGTCATAGATGCAATACAGCAGTTCTAATGTTCAGCAACTAAGGTATTTGTTAAGGAAATCAGGAATGTTAATACAATGTTAGAATATCTTAAAGTTTCCCCAGGTAGAATGTCATCTGAAGCTGACCTGTGGTGGCATCCGTGAAGAGAGGGCTGGAGCGTTTGCGCCCGGAGATTCCATAGAGGTTGAATTTATAACTGCGTGAAGGAGTCAGGTTGGACACAGTGACTTCACGGGAGTCTCCCTCCACAGACAACGCTTGGAGTTGGCCATCTGCATCCTTGTACTGGATGAGGAAGGAATCAAAGTTCCCGGTGGGTACAGCCCAATGGAGATGGACAGAATCACTTGTGACATCAAGGACTGAGAATTCTCTAAGGCTGGGTTGCACAGAAATTGGATCTTCTATGATGGTAAGGTGGGCTAAAACACAGAAAGGAAAGGAAATGCTTATTTATAATTTCAGTGATCATGGAGATGCCATGAAAAGCTGGAATAGCCAGAGATCACTTCCGTTCACTGAAGGCGACGGACGTTGTTGTCCGCTGTTCGTCTCTCTGGTGGGCTCCTTTTAGGAGCACAGGGGGTCTCGGAGGGGCCACCTGCCGCAGGGTGGCTTGCTGGAACCCCCCGGATTTGGCGGCAGCCGGCGGGGGTGTTTCCAGCCTTGCCCCAGGAGCCGGGGAACAGAGGGGGGGCATGGAACAGCATTTGGCTATCTGCCCTTTCACTGAATGGGCTCCGGGAGGAAGGAGTTAATTAAGGAGGAGCGGCTGGAATGCAGGTGGCGAGAGATCCGTCCTAATCTCCTTAATTATCCTTAATGGATAAGCAGTAGACTATTGTAAATTCGTGTTCAATCTATTTGAAACTGGAAGATTAGAGGGGGGGGTTCTCTTTCTCTTTACCTCCCTCAGATAAAGCGGCATTTGAATTATCTCTCTCTATATCGGAATGGAGAGAGAATAAAGGCTGACTTGTCACCTGTATTAACTATGTGAGAAAGATTCATATCACAACTGCAAGAGGTGATTGCTGAGCTGTTTTCTTAAAGGAAAAAAAAACTTTATGGAAATCTTTGTTCTTTTCCATGTGAAAGGAGGAGCCAAGATGGCTCCCCTCCGTCTTCGTTTTTGTACTTACAAATGAAGTCTGCCTTTTGAAACTACCTTTGAAAAAATCTCTGGCATTGTATTATTACCCCCCCTGAAGGACCCCTGGACCTCTCCTGTTATATGGTCTTCCTGGATTTTGATTATTTGATGTTCCCCTTTCTGGTGTGCCTCCGTGCCTAGGAACTGTGATAGAGAACTAACTTTTCACTTTCTGATTTGCCTGCCTCCTTGGATCGGCACTCCACTGACGCCATTTCTTTTGTAAAAGATTTATACCATCTCTGAACTCAGATAAATGGGGCCCAAAAACCCGCCAACAGGCAAGTCATTCTCGGCTCCCACATCTGCCACCTCCAGCCCAAGTATGCATCAGACGAAAATTACTTCATTGTTACAACAAGAAGGGATTGGAGAGAGCTCAAAAGACTTATCCGTTACCCAAATGTTTCAGGAAATTATGAGGGGTCAAAATGAGTTGAAAAAGGAAGTGACAGATCTCAAAGAAGAACTCAGAGGTGTACAACAACATATAACAGAAAACAAACAAAGAATTAATGTGTTGGAGGAGGGGGAGGCTGGGCTGGGGGAGGAGGTTAAGGCAGTCCGGAAGGGAAATTTAGAATTGGAAAATTTTATGGCAAAGATAGAACTTGAAAGAATGTCCTTTTTTCTCAGATTCCAGAACCTACCAGAGACAGAAAATGAAGATCTTAAGGATATTATGAGTACAATTTTAGCAGAATATATTAAGAGAGACAAAGAACAGTTGTGGTGGGATATGGATCTGGTCTAGAGGATTAATTCAGCATATGCTAGAACACATAATGTTCCAAGGGAGGCACATGTCAAATTTCTTAGGAGGACCATGAGGGATGAGGTGCTAGGGGCTCAAAGGGGGGGGGGACACCACTAAAATATAAAGACAAAGAAATAACCAATCTTAAGCAAATTCCAAAAAAAATAAGAGAGAAAAGGAGGAAGTACTCCTCCTTATCAAAGAAATTATATAATAAAGGAGTTTGGTTTAGATGGTTATTGCCAGAGGGAATGTTGATCTTTTGGGAGGGAAACAAAATTAGAATTAATACAGTGGGGGAGGCAGAAGCCTTCATTAAAAAAAACAGTTCTCTCCTAGAGGATGAAAATATGGGAGGTAGTGAAAAAGGTAGTAATGTACAAGATATGAAGGAGGGTGGGGCTGTGGCTCCATCTGGGGAC
Source organism: Natrix helvetica (assembly GCF_964273705.1). Classification (NCBI taxonomy): domain Eukaryota; kingdom Metazoa; phylum Chordata; class Lepidosauria; order Squamata; family Natricidae; genus Natrix; species Natrix helvetica. The sequence goes on along the minus strand of NC_138548.1, from coordinate 354,395,438 downwards.
AGGGAGGAGGGAGCAATATCGAAAAGGCTCAGGTCACAAAAATAAATGCATTTGAAATATTATTGTAATTGTTGATATACTAGAAAGTGACAAAAAAGAGATGATTGGACACATGGTTGATATAATGTAGAACAAGATTCTGTTTTTGCTTATCTTTTATATGTTGTCTTTAACATTGTAAAATTGTGAGATTTGGAGGGATTTTTACCACTAGCACGGGAACTGCCAAAATTTTCTATGTACCCTTTTACCTTTCCCCATAAATATTTAAAAACCAATAAAATTCTTTAAAAAAAGAAAAGAAAAGCTGGAATAGCCAATAAAAAGGTTGCTAATGATCAAAACCAAGAACATTAGTATGGAAGAATAACATGTTAAGAGTCCCCAGCCATGCTAAATCCTGAAGCTAACCTGTGGTGGCATACGTGGAGAGAGGGCTGGAGCGTTTGCTCCCGGAGATTCCATAGAGGTTGAACTTGTATCTGTGTGAAGGAGTCAGGTTGGACACAGTGACTTCACGGGAGTCTCCCTCCACAGGCAACGCTTGGAGTTGGCCATCTGCATCCTTGTACTGGATGAGGAAGGAATCAAAGTTCCTGGTGGGTACAGCCCAATGGAGATGGACAGAATCACTTGTGACATCAAGGACTGAGAACTCTCTAAGGCTGGGTTGCACAAGAATTGGATCTTCTATGATGGTAAGTTGGGCTAAAACACAGAAAGGAAAGGAAATACTTATTTATAATTTCACTGATCTTGGAGATGCCATGAAAAGCTGGAATAGCCAATAAAAAGATTGCTAATGATCAAAACTAAGAACATTAATATGGAAGAATAACATGTTAAGAGTCCCCAGCCATGCTAAATCCTGAAGCTGACCTGTGGTGGCATCAGTGGAAAGGGGGCTTGAGCGTTTGCGCCCAGAGATTCCATAGAGATTGAACTTGTATCTTTGGGAAGGAGCCAGATTCGTCACAGTGACTTCATTGGAGTTTCCCTCCACAGTCAATGCTTGGGATTGGCCATTTGCATCCTTGTACTGGATCAAGAAAGAGTCAAATTTCCCGGTGGAGACAGTCCAATGGAGTCGGACAGAATCGCTTGTGATGTCAAGGGCTGAGAACTGACCCAGGCTGGATTGGATAGGAGTTGTCACTTCTGAAACTGTAAGGTGAGCTAAAACAGGAAAATGAATAAAAAGATTTAGTTAGTACTTCCTTGATCTTCAAGATGCCACCCAAAAGCTGGAACAATCAATAAAAAAAGTTCTTGTTAAGGAAATCAAGAACATTAATATGGAAGAATAATATCTGAACGGCCTCCGGCCATGATAAATCCTGAAGCTGACCTGTGGTGGCATCGGTGGACAGGGGCCCGGAGCGTTTGCGCCCGGAGATTCCATAGAGGTTGAACTTGTATCTACGAGAAGGAACTAGGTTGGTCACTGTGACTTCACGGGAGCCTCCCTCCACAGGTAACGCTTGGGGTTGGCCATCTGCATCCTTGTACTGGATCAGGAAGGAGTCAAAGCTCCCGGTGGAGACAGTCCAATAGAGCCGGACAGAATTACTTGTGACATCCAGGACCGAGAACTCCCCCAGGCTGGGTTGGATAGGAACTGATTCCTCTCCCAAGGGAACTAAGACGGGGAAAGAAAGAAAAGGCTCAGTTATAATGTCCCTGATCCTGGAGATGCAACCCAAGAGCTGCAACAATCAGTAAAAGGGAAACGTTTGGGACAACCATGACCTGGATGACTGAGAATCTCCATAGACAATCTGTACAAAGTTAACGTGTTAAGGAAATCAAGAATCTTAATTTGTAAGAATAATATCTGAAAAGTGCTCATCCATGCTAAATACTGTGGTGGCATCGGTGGACACCGGAGCGTTTGCGTCCAGCCCAAGGTCATCTTGTCTCCGCACCTCTGCACCTGACTTGAACTAGATGGGTGGAAATGCCAGCGTGGCAGACGAAGATTGGACCACGGGATGGACTTATAGGTGGGGGCAAGGTTTTGAACTTTCAACTGGGTGGAAACACAGGAAGCTTTCAGATTCGGGTTTCCACAGTTTGTACCAACATGTCTTTCTTATTAAATTGGAACTTTGTTGAAAGCTATGCCTTGAACTCTGATTTAATTCTGGATGATATTTGGAATGCTGACACCAATACTTGGAAAAATAGCAAATATGCTATATATGAAGGAAATCCATAATACTAATATCGTTTTAAAATCTCCCATGCATAGAATTTCCTGAAACTGACCTGTTGTGGCAAAAGTAGAGATAGAGTTGGAGCGTTTGCGCCCTGAGACTCCATAGAGATTGAATTTGTATCTGCGCGAAGGAACTAGGTTCGTCAGAGTGACTTCACGGGAGTCTCCCTCCACAGGTAACGCTTGGGGTTGTCCATCGGCATCCTTGTACTGTATCAGGAAGGAGTCAAAGGCCCCAGTGGGGACAGTCCAATGGAGTCGGACAGAATTGCTTGTGGCATCAAGCACTGACAGTTCTCCCAGGTGGGGTTGGAAAGAAGCTGGGTTCCTGGGCTCTGTGGTTTGAGTTTAAAGAGGAATATGGAAGAAAAGCTTGGTTAGAATGTCTCACTGTTCGTGATACAATCCTGGAGTTGAAACATTCAATAACCATGCTACGTTAAAGAAACTAGAAATGTTAATACAAAGTTAAAGGTAAAGGTTCCCCTCGCACATATGTGCTAGTCGTTCCTGACTCTAGGTGGCTGTGCTCATCTCCATTTCAAAGCTGAAGAACCAGAGCTGTCCAAAGACGTCTCCATGGTCATGTGGCCGGCATGACTAAACACTGAAGGCGCACAGAACGTTGTTATCTTCCCACCAAAGGTGATCCCTATTTTTCTACTTGCATTTTTACGTGCTTTCGAACTGCTAGGTTGGCAGAAGCTGGGACAAGTGACGGGAGCTCACTCCATTACGCGGCGCTAGGGATTCGAACTGCCGAACCGCCGAGCTTTCTGATCGATACGCTCAGCATCTTAGCCATTGAGCCACTGTGTATGAAGTTACAAGGGCTGAAAAATACAATGACTCCCGAAGCTGACTTGGGGTGGCATAAGTAGAGGCAAGGGTGGGGTTAGAGCGTTTTTTGTCTAGAGACTCCATAGAGGTTGAACTTGTGAGAAGGAGCCAGGTTGGATTTCCTTGGGGTCTCCCTCTACAGGAAGGGCTTGGGATTGGCCATTTGCATCTTTGTACTGGACCACAAAGGAGTCAAAGCTCCCAGTGTGGATGGTTCAATAGAGATGGACCAAATCACTTGTGGCATCAAGGACTGAGAAGTGCCCAGGCTGGATTGGAAAGGAACTGCAATCTCAATATTTGGAATTGGGGCTTAAAAAGAGAGAAATAGGAGAAAAAAGGGTTATAATAATCTTTGTGTTAGTAAAAAATACTTCTAAGTTCTGTGTTTAAGAAATATTTCTGTATAATTTGATGTTGTTCAATTATTGTTATGTTTGAGATAATATCAAGAGGTTGATAATATGACACTTGTCTTCTTTATGTTCAGAATTGTAACTGGCTTCATCCCCAGTCTTGGACTCTATCAGACTTTAAAAAATGAGAATTATTCAGACCTATGTACTGGCTACCATCCTGTCAGCAGTATCCTTTCTTGACCTGCTTCAAAAAATACCGGATATACTGTATATTACTCCCTAATACTTGAATTAGCTTTGTGTCCACCAGATGGATAAGAGCAGTTGAAAAATGGGAAGAAATAATCCAAAGGGCCCGGGCAAAACAAGAAAAACCCGGCACACTATTAACCAAAGCTCCAACTTGCAAGAGGTAGTATGAAACAAGATATTGAAGTGTTAGGCAACTACTGCAGCAACAACACTGCGTAATAAGGAAACCAATCATGCTGATCTGAAGGTACAATATATGAAAATCTCACAATCCTTCAAGCTGACCTGTGGTGGCATCAGTGGAGAGGGGGGTGGAACGTTTGCGCCCCGAGACTCCATAGAGGTTGAACTTGTATCTACGAGAAGGAGCCAGGTTGGTCACTGTGACTTCACGGGAGTCTCCCTCCACAGGTAACGCTTGGGGTTGGCCCTCTGCATCCTTGTACTGGATCAGGAAGGAGTCAAAGCTCCCAGTGGGGACAGTCCAATGGAGACGGGCAGAATCACTTGTGACATCCAGGACTGAGAACTCCCCCAGGCTGGGCTTAATGACTATGGTCTCATCTGGTTTCTCCTTTCCTGGTTCCTGAACTGCAGCTATAAGGGACAGGGAATAAAAAAAAAGAGGAGTTGTCAGCACCATTTCTCACTAGGACTGCTTTCCCTTGTAAGTTGCTTTCCCAAAAAATCTTTCCACCAAAAAAATTACAGGAAATAAATCTGTAGGCTTTGCATGTTTATAATAGTTCCATTCAGCAGGTCCTGACCAGTTCTGGAGAACCAACAGCGGAAATTCTGGGTATTTTGAAGAACCAGTAAATACCACCTCTGACTGGCCCCGCCCCAGTGGTGGGTTCCGGATCCCGGTACGGTGCAATGGGGCCCGGTGTCCTCATGGACAGGTGCAGTGAGCGCACGCGTCCTACCCTCCAGCGATGCATCCGCGAGCCTCCGCAACACTCCAACTGCTTGCGGAGCGTTGCGCAGGCGCTGTACGGGCCATGCACATGTGCGAAAGCACCAAAAAGTTCAAATACATGTAAGCATGATGGGCGGGTGGGTGGGCCAGGCAGGCACCGGTACGCCTGTACTGGGGCGTACAGCCTGCAACCCACCACTGCTCCGCCCCATCTATGCTCTGTTCCACCAACCCCATCCCTGCGAGTCCAGTAGTAACTTGGCGGCCTGGGTCGCTGGAATCGGCAGCGACCCAGGCCTGCCACGCCCCCAAACTGGTTCTCCTACGATGCCGCCATCGTGAATTTCGGAAATGTATTTTTCCCTTTTCTAATGTTTTGCACATGCACAGACCTTTTCCGTTTCAAATGCGCACGCGTGCGGAGCCCATTTGCAACTTTTTTTGCGCGTCAAACTGGCAGTAATGCCAGCAGGAACCCACCCCTTCCCGAGTCCCAGCTGATTGGGAGGGAATGGGAATTTTGCAGTAAACTTCCCCTGGAGTCAGGTGGGAATGGAGATTTGACAAGTATCCTTCCCCTGCCATGCCCACCAAGCCACTCCCACCAAGCCACACCACTCCCACCAAGCCACGCCCACAGAACCAGTAGTAAAAAAAATCCCACCACTGGTTCTACTAATAGTTAACTTTCACTGTTTTCTCTTGTGTACAAAGTAAATATGTTCTGCAAGATGACAAGAAAACATTAGGAAATACTTTCCTATTTTTTTAATGTATTAAAAGAGAAGGAAGAGGAGCTTTTAATGACTGAAAGAAAGATAGCTGCCAGGTTCATGGTATTGCTAACCTGTCACAGCATCTGCAAAGAGAGGTCCAAGGCGCTGTGTCCCCAAAATGCCGTAGAGGTTGAATCTGTATTTTTGGAAGGGAACCAAATTGGGAATAATGACTTCGCGGGAATTTCCGTCCACATGCAACTCTTGATCGTTGCCTTCTGAGTCTTGATACTGGAGCGAAAAAGAATCAAATCTGCCTGAAGGGACTCTCCATGTAAGACGGGCAGAGTTGCTGGTCACCTCTGATACAGCCAGATCCCTTAGGACAGTTTTGTGGACGGACACATCCTCCTGTGATCCTGTGGAAATAAAAGATAGCCACCGTCTTTCAGACCTCTAGCTCCTGTCCATCTTTCAAGACACCGGTTATGTTTTTAAGTTTGCAGTCCTAGCTGTGTGCAGATCTGTATAAATTTCATTGGTGAGCTGTTTCTTTGATGGGTTATATTTGGCTGGCTGTATTCCCAAGCTGAGGGCTCTTAATATGTTAAGGGCCTTGTTTCCTGATTTTATTATTAACTGGCCAAGTATTTCAGCTGCTTTGTATATTTATTTTGGATGTTTTGATATTGTTTTATATTTTTGGAATTCTAAGCTGCCCAGAGTCATTGACTGAGATGTGTGGCTATAGAAATCGAATAAATAAATATAAATAGATAAGGTAAAGGTTCCCCTTGCACATATGTGCTACCTGTTCCCGACTCTACGGTGTGGTACTCATCTCCATTTCAAAGCTGAAGAGCCAGCGCTGTCCAAAGACATCTCCGTGGTCAGGTGGCCAGTATGACTAAAAGCCGAAGGCGCATGGAACACTGTTAGCTTCCCACCGAAGATGGTGGCATTGGCAGCGTACCTGAGGCAAGTACCTGTACGACTCCGGTGGTATTTAGATGACTTCTTATTACAGTCATCTTCTGTTAATGGTGCCCTAAGGGACTTAGACATTACCATGTCGACCGTGAGGGATCATGGATTCTCCATTAATCTGGCCAAAAGCCATCTTCAACCTACCACAAGTCTAATTCATTAGGGGCCTTGATAGACACAGTGTCATCCAATTAGCCACTGAGCCACCGTGTCCCTATAAATGCATAACAAATGATAAAAATCGATATTCATTCTCAATGGCAATTTTTCTTAAATTGCACAACTCCTGTGAACAAAGAATGTCATGAAAAAGCATGTTTTAATGCACACATCATAGTGCAGACTTTTAGAATGGGCATTTCCCCAGTCTGTCTTTTCCCTCCACATAAACATCCATTTTTGCATCCCTCTCTTGGAAACATTTCTTCTTTTTCAGATGCATCTCTCACAACGTTTCCCTTTTGCCATTTGTCACCAACTCGATCTGCAGGGTTGACTCTTTCCGATTTTGATCAAGTTGCAAACAGACCCTTACTATCACACGGAGGCTGGTTCTGAGAGAGCTGAAATCAAGCATTATCTTTGGGAGAATGCAACTGGGTAGGGAAGGAAAGTCACACATCTTGCCGGGAAATTCTGTGGCTCCCTTTAACCATTCCACTGACCTGTGATGAATGTTATAGAGGCAGGACCCAGTCGTTCCTGGCTGGAGATGCCATAGAGATCTATTGTATATCTGTGGGAAGGAGCCAGGTTGGGGATAGTGATTTCATGGGAATCTCCCTCAGTGAACAGCTCTTGGAGTCTTCCCTCAGCATCCTTATATTGGATTAAAAAGGAATCAAAGTTCCCAGAGGAGACTGTCCAGGACAAGTGGGCAGAATTGCTGGTGACAGTGGCAGAAATGTCTTTAAAAATAGGAGGAGCTTTTCCTGTGCTATCGGATCCTGTGACAAAAAAACAAAGAGAGGAAATCAAGGAATATTGCCTTAATAGAATATGTTGCTTTCATCACAACAATAGCCACAATTTATTAAATGTGAGCTGCCTGAATCTCATAATAATAATAACAACAGGTGCAAGCTTTCCAGAATGCTTGGAGAGGGAAGAAGTATACATTTTGCAAATCGCTAGCAACAAATAAATAAGTGAGCAATGCTGAAAGAAAGACAATGCCGTTAGATCAGAAAAAAGGCCTGATTGTCGGAGCTACTGGTTCGCCCGAACCAATCCGAACCGGCTGAATCCCACACCTGCTTAATGATGTTCTGAAGCGTGATGGCTATTTGTCTTGTATGAAGCTGTTTTGTTTGGACTACTTTAGCAATATTATCCACCGTCTGAATCCTGCAATTAGAGCAGCTGATTTCTTTGGAAACCCCTTTCTTTTTTTTCTTTTTTTAATTGTTTTAATTAGACGAATAACACACACACAAAACACTCTTCAATACAACTGCCAGCTAGCATGTCAATTGGTTACATTTGAGTTCCGTGCATTACTACAATCATTCTTTATACTTCATTCACATTAAATTGTGCATTTTAAATCAAAAATGATACCCACATTCTCCTTTAGCTACATTTGTTTTGAGAGTACTTTTATCAAGAAACATTCGTGTTTATATTATTCAATGGATAAACATTTTAACACCGACAACCATCTATGAGAGCTACCACATTCTGTTTATTTATCGCCTAGGATTCCTATTTCTTTCCTCCATCCACCTATACCATTTATCCCATATCTGATAGAATTCTGATTCTTCTTTTCCCTGGATTTCTTTAGTTAATTTGTCCATTTCGGCACAGTCCATCACCTTTCTTATTATTTCCTCTTCGCTTGGGGTTAGCTTGTTTTTCCATTTCTGGGCATAGGCAATCCTTGCCGCCGTTATTATATGCAATATTAAGTACTGGATTTCTTTTTTGTATTTTGTAGGCAGTAATCCTAATAAGAAAATTTCCGGTTTCTAATCTATTTTAAATCCCGTTATTGCCTCCAGCCACTTTTGGATCTTTTTCCAAAACTTTTTAGCCTCCTCACAGGTCCACCATAGATGATAGTATGTTCCATGTATTGATTCGCACCCCTTTCAGTTACAACATTTCGGTGTTTCTCAATCTTGGCAACTTTAAGATCGGTGAACTTCAACTCTCAAAACTGATTGCAAAGCTTTTTTTTTTGTAAAAAAAGACTTGCTATTATTAAGTATTCAGCTTAAATAAAATCCACTGAGGCGATCTCTCAGGAACAGCGACTTTATTAGTTAAAAACAACTAGCTATGAGAACAAAGACAACGAACTCCGGTTTGACCGCTATTTATATGCAGCTGTCAAAGCGGCAACCAATTAGAAGGATGCCAGCTCCTGCTGATGACGCCGGCACGATTCATCCAATCCTGTCAACCGCCGGTGATGATTGACACCTTGCGGTTGCCATGGTTCGGACACAACAGCTATTTTGAACAGTTGCTAAACAAGGCAGTCGATAAGAAAGGACTACCCATATCTGAACGTTGGGAATTGAAATCCACACATCTTAAAGTTGCAAAGGTTGAGAGACACTTAAAAACACTGAGGGTTTTTAAGAAAAGATGCACAGCCACCTATCTGAAATGGGTCTCCTGCTTGAACTAGAACTAGGTTGGACTAGAAGACTTCCAAGGTCCCTTCCAGCTCTATTCTGATTGATTGACTGACTGACTGACTGACTGACTGACTGATTGACACTGCACTGGTTGATTTGGCTTTGTGCACCTGTTGTGGCCCGGCAGCGGCCAGCAGAGCTGGCAGCAGATTTGGGCAGTTAACCAACACTGTTCTATGTTCTAAGTGGGAGTCAGACTCATGACACAGAGTGCAACAGGACAGAGATGAAACACAATGGTCAGTGGGTCAGCCAATGTCCTTCATCACATCAGAAATATGTGTACATTCTATCATCTTCTTTGCTGGAAAAAGGACACCTGGAATAGAACAAAAATCAAGATGCCGGTTAGAACTTGACGAATTCAAGGAATATAGTGAAGGTACCTGTAATTATTTTTGTTGAGAAGGGGGCGCTGTAGCTTCCGCCAGGTCTCTCTCCGTGCAACTCCATTTCATACTCCGTCCCAGGGTGCAAATCCATTAAGTCGACACTTCTCTCTGTCCCTGGAATGCTGATTTTTTGGGGAGGCGTCCCAGATTTGGGATCCCTATAGTAGAGGGTAAACCTATGGAAGAAATTGGGCGGGGCCGACCATGTCACACGGAACTGGTTTGGAGAGATTTCGGTCAATTGAAGGTTCTTCAGTGGAGCTTCAGGGGTTGAGGTGGGTGGGGCGATGGTTTGGATCTTGTCATTTGTTGGTGAACTCGGAGCTGAAGGAAAAGAGATTTGAGGTGAGGGAACAAGAAATTCTTTTTTTTAAAGTTTCATCAACTTCCTCCCTTAGTTAGTCTGGCAAGCATATTTCTCTACTTCATGGATTTTACAGGAGGTTGGGGAGGAACATGGGCCAGTCCTGGAGTCTGGGGAAGGCTCTGATGTGGGCTCTGTGTTGGAGGCAGAGAGGGGGCCAGAGCCATATGCCAGTTGTTAACATCAGTGCGGCAGACAAACAGCTGGAGCCTGTTCCCAGTGTGCGCATGCAGAGTTGCCAGATGAAGGGAACAGCTAAGGAAAAGGGGTCAACTTCGGAGTAAGGCCACCATGGACGATGAATGGCCCTCCCAGAGGAAATAAAAGGGGAGTGAAATGAGGAGGTTGACTTCCGGTCAACCGTGAGGAAGTCTGCGCGGCTGCCAGGGCGGCGGAATAGCGATTCGGCAGGAGAACGGCTTGGGAGCAGCACCTAGACGTTCGGGGGGCGATGCCTGGCCCTACGGCCCGACCGGCGGTGGCGACGGCGGCAGCTGTGGCGGAAATGGCGCTAGAACATCGGGCGCCATGCCTTCTTTCCATTTCTCCGGCCGTGGTGAGCTGCCTGATTGGGAGGCCGGTGGGGGTCGGAGAGGAGCCGCGGGAGCAAGGAAGGAAGCCAGGGGGCCACTGGAGGCCATGGGCGGCCTCCAGAAGATCAGCAGGCCGGGAAACTGGCCTCGGCACTTTGCCTATCCCCCCCCCCCCCGCTGAGCTGTGATTTCCGCCTACACCCCAAGAACTGCCTCTGGGCCCCGATTGTGGATTGAGGATGTTTGCTTCCTCTCCCCTCTCACTCGCTTTTTAAGAGCTCTGATTTCCAATTTACATCTTGGACTTGTACTTTGACACCCTGCTACAAATGAAACCCTGCCATAGCCATGGCTTGATACCAACATTATAATCTACTCGAGGTCTGACCTTCTACGACTGCGAGGGTCCCCTCTCTCGCAGGCATGCCCCCCTGCCCTGGCCAGGGCCCACCTCGATGAAGGGTTTATTAACCCAGAGAGGTGGAGGAAGTGGGGGATTAGGGGTTTTTTAGTGAAATGTTTTTTAAAGGTTTTAAGGGGTTCCAGGGTGGGGGGGGGAGGGTTACACAGCCTAGGGGGAAGGGAGCGGAGTGGGGGAGGTGGGGGAAAACAGCATTCCTACAAGGGGCTCTGCAATAACGACGGTCGTAGGGAGGGGCGGGCGCGAGGACATTAGAAGAACGTGTAGTTGGTTGGGAGACCGTGGCTGCTGGACATGCCCGGTCACGTGCACCAACCCCCGCAGTCTAGGTGGACAGGATCGACAGAGCCTGGGCCTTAGGCTGATGCTGTGTAACGCGAGGTCTGTGGTTAACAAGGCCCCCCTCATCAGTGACTTGATCACAGAGGGGGAGCCGGACCTCGCAGGAATAACGGAAACCTGGTTGGGCCCGGAGGGGGGATTACCCCTCGGGGAAATGTGCCCTCCAGGTTACCGTGTATTCCACCAGCCAAGGGCCCAGGGTAGGGGCGGTGGGGTAGCGATAATTATTCGGGAGGATCTGGCACCGAGAGAATTCACTGTGTCGCAGATATCTGGGTGTGAGTCTCTGGGCGTGAGATGGGGCCCAGGGAGACAGTTGGGCCTGTTGATAGTATACTTGGCTCCCCGCTATACATCAACGGCCCTGCCCGGACTCCTCGAGCGGATTTCTGAGATGGCGGTTGAAACCCCCAAGCTATTAGTGATGGGGGATTTCAACCTGCCATCGATGGGAGAAGCATCCGAGGTAGCTCGGGAATTCATGGCTTCCATGACAGCCATGGATCTGACTCAAGTAATTCGGGCTCCCACACACGAGAGAGGCCACACACTGGACCTTGTGTTTGTCTCCGACCAGTGGACGAGTGATCTGGGAATAGGGGATTTAGCCATCACGCCCCTGTCATGGTCAGATCACTCACTTCTCCAGCTGGACTTCCCTGGCGCTACCTCCCGCCGCGGGGAGGTGGAACCAGATTGTCCTAGATGGTTCCGCCCCAGGCGTCTGATGGAACCAAATAGGTTCCAGGCAGAGCTTGGACCACCTCCTGCAGACCTGTCTCGCTCCCGGGCAGAGGACCTGGTAGCTGCATGGAATAATGCGGCTGCCGGAGCCTTAGACTGGGTTGCGCCTTTGCGGCCTCTCCGGTGGCAACGATCGACCCGGGCTCCCTGGTTTATTGTGCCACCCTTATTGCGTCCGCAGAGAACCGCCCTGCCGCCGTTTCGGGTGACCCGCTCCCTTCTGTCACAGGGGCAGCGGGATCCCCCTTTGCAGGGCAGGGCAGAGGAATTCGGGGAATACCTGCAGGATAAAATCGATCAGATCTGGAGGGAATGGACCCCCTTCAGTGCTCCAGGGGGGGCGTCCGAGGCGAGTCTTGAGAGACCACGCTGGAAGGAGTTTGACCCTGTTGTCACCGAAGATTTGGCAAGTTTGCTCAGGCGACTGCGAGCCACCACATGTTTATTGGACCCATGTCCCTCCTGGCTTGTACTGGCATCCTGGGAGGGCTCACGAGGCTGGCTACTGGGACTGGTGAACGCTTCGTTGAGTGAGGGCCTTTTACCAGCCACCTTGAAAGAGGCGGTGGTGAGGCCCCTGCTCAAGAAGCCTTCTCTGGACCCAATGGAGCTAGCAAATTATCGTCCTGTCTCCAACCTTCCTTTCTTAGCGAAGGTTGTTGAGAGTGTGGTGGCTCAGCAGTTCCCGCGTCACCTGGAGGAATCTGATTATCTAGACCCGCGCCAGTCCGGCTTCCGACCCAGACATAGCACGGAGACGGCCTTGGTCGCGTTGGTGGATGATCTCTGGAGGGCAAAGGATAGGGGTTGCTCCTCTGTCCTTGTCCTATTAGACCTCTCGGCGGCTTTCGATACCATCGACCATGGTATCCTATTGCGCCGTCTGGAGGGGTTGGGGGTAGGAGGCACCGTGTTGCGGTGGTTCCGCTCCTACCTCTCTGGCCGGACGCAATGCGTGTTGGCAGGGGAGCAGAGGTCGACCCCGAGGCCCCTTACTTGTGGGGTCCCGCAGGGGTCGGTCCTCTCACCTCTCCTGTTCAACACATATATGAAGCCACTGGGCGAGATCATCCGTGGTTTTGGGGTGGGATACCACCTGTACGCTGACGACACGCAGCTGTACATTTCCACCCCAAACCACCCCAACGAGGCCGTCAAAGTGATGTCCCGGTGTCTGGAAGCCGTGCAGGTCTGGATGGGGGACAACAGGCTCAAGCTCAACCCCTCCAAGACAGAGTGGCTGTGGCTTCCGGCTTCCCGGTTCAACCAGTACATCCCATCTCTGGCCATCGGGGACGAGCAATTAGCCCCGGTGGAACGGGCGCGCAATTTGGGCGTCCTCCTAGACGCCCGGCTGGCTATGGATGACCATGTGGCAGCCGTGGCGAGGGGGGCGTTCCACCAGGTTCGCCTGGTCCGCCAATTACGACCCCTTTTGGACCGGGATGCCCTGCGCACAGTCACTCACGCGCTGGTGACGTCCCGCCTGGACTACTGCAATGCTCTCTACATGGGGCTCCCCTTGAGGTGCGCCCGGAGATTGCAGTTGGTCCAGAATGCAGCCGCGCGGGCAATTATGGGGAGAACAAGGTTCTCCCATACAACACCTCTCCTGCGCGAGCTGCACTGGCTTCCTGTGGCCTACCGGGTGCGCTTCAAGGTGTCACCATCTTTAAAGCGCTCCATGGCACAGGGCCTAGTTACCTGCGGGATCGTGTTCTGCCCCACACATCCCTGCGACCTATTCGCTCGCACAGAGAGGGACTTCTCCGGGTGCCGTCCTCCAGAGAGTGTCAGAGGGCGGCGCCCAGGAGTAGGGCCTTCTCTGTGATGGGCCCTACCCTTTGGAATGACCTCCCCCCAGACATTAGGACAACAACTGATCTCCGCTCCTTCCGTATGAAACTTAAGACCCACCTGTTCCGACTAGCCGGCCTGGCTTAATTTAGAGCTTCTCCACCTCTTGGGCATTTTTAATTGTTAATTTTAATTTTTAAACTAACTATCATTGGGGTTTTAATTGTTTTAAAGTATTGTAATTTATTTATTTATTGTTCCACCTCCTCCATATTGTATTGTTGTGACCATTGCTAGTGTACGTCGCCCCGAGTCCCGAGTCTATCAAGACTTTTAAAAATGAGAATTATTCAGACCTGGCTACCATCCTGTCAGCAGTATCCATTCTTGACCTGCTTCAAAAAATACCTGATATACTGTATATTTCTCCCTAATACTTGAATTAGTTTTGTGTCCACCAGATGGATAAAGAGCAGTTGAAAAATGGGAAGAAATATTCCAAAGGGGCCAGGCAAAACAAGAAAAACCCAGCACACTATTAGCCAAAGCTCCAACTTGCAAGAGGTAGTATGAAACAAGATATTGAAGTGTTAGGCAACTACTGCAGCAACAACACTGCATAATAAGGAAACCAATCATGCTGATCTGAAGGTACAATATATGAAAATCTCACAATCCTTGAAGCTGACCTGTGGTGGCATCAGTGGAGAGGGGGGTGGAACGTTTGCGCCCCGAGACTCCATAGAGGTTGAACTTGTATCTATGAGAAGGAGCCAGGTTGGTCATTGTGACTTCACGGGAGTCTCCCTCCACAGGTAACGCTTGGGGTTGTCCATCTGCGTCCTTGTACTGGATCAAGAAGGAGTCAAAGGCCCCATTGGGGACAGTCCAATGGAGTCGGACAGAATCACTTGTGACATCAAGGACTGAGAAATCTCCTAGGCTAGGTTGGACAGGAATTGGCTCCACTGAGACTCTAACGTGGGCTAAAGGAGAGAAATAAAAAAGGACTTAGTTATAAGAGTTATAAAAAGTTCACAACAAATAGGCAGATTTAACCGTTGTTTCAACTGGGAAACCGTGACCATTCTATATCAGGCCAACTTCAAAAATGTCAGGGAACTTCTGGCTTCCGGTTCCGGCTGCGGATCGCGACGGGCATGCTTTGCTCGCCCTGCGCGCTCTTAGTGGGCTCCCCCTTGATCGGGGGGGCACAGGAAGCCCTGTAGTGGCTCCTGCCGAGGGGGCGGCTTAGCGGGGGACCCCCTGTCTCGGCGGCGGCCGGGGGGGGCCTCCCTGCATCGCCCTAGGCATCGGGAGGCAAAAGGGGAGGCACTTCTGCATCTTCGCGTTGAGGCAGCTGGGCGAGACTGACGATGTGAAGGACACAGCTACAATGCGGTGAGATGGAAATTCCCCCCGTTCCCTCTTGTGACTGAAGGAAAAACAAAAAGACTGTCAGCTCTTTAGAAAAAACTTTCAACCCGTTCCTGGGAAGTGTGACTGGAGGGAGGGGGATTCCCCCCCCCCTTGGATAAGCAGCTCTAAACTGCTCTCTGCCCCCAGAGGAGGAGGAGGGGGGGTGAGCTCTGGAATGAAGTCACGCTCATAGCAAACAGCAGATTTATTTTACTGCGATTGTGAAAATGAGGTGATGATCTGGGGTTTTTTTGAAAACTTTGAAAACTTTTGGTTTGTTGCCTTCTGATCCCGGAGCTGGCAGGGCAAGATGGCACACTTCCGTTGTCTTCATGTACTTTGAAACTTGACTCCACCCACAGAAACTGCTGGCATTTTGTCTTTGTCTCCGTGACACTCAGAGATATCTCTTGTTACACTTTATCCTGGACTTGGAACAATGGATTTTATTGCCTGGATTTAGACTTTAGGAAAGGTCTTTATTTGTCTGGACTGCCTGCCTCGCGATCTCTCTCAGCTATCCACCTTTACAACTGTTTCTTCCCTGTATTGACACAGTCACTTCTGAGCTCTTCTTACTACAATGCCACCCAAAAGACCACCGGGGAAACCGGGTTTTGCTGGCTCTGCCCCAGCATCTTCAACGTCCAGCCAGAGTGGACAACAGACACTAACATCTTTGCTCCAGCCTAAGCCCTTGGAGGTGGACATCCAGCAGATGTTTCAACAACTTTTAAAGGGGCAGGAGGACTTGAAAAATCAATTGAAAGAAATGAACGAACAGCTCAGAGAGAACCAAAACCGAACGATCCAAAATTCACAGAGACTGGAACTTTTGGAGCAGGGGACGGCTGAGATGAGGGGGGAGGTGAAGGGGGTTCAGAGAGGAAATCAAGAACTTGAGAACCATCAGATAAAAATGGAATTTGAAAGGATGTCTTTTTTCCTTAGATTTCAAAATGTAATTGAGGCTGATGATACAATAATACAATACAATAGTAGAGTTGGAAGGGACCTTGGAGGTCTTCTAGTCCAACCCCCTGCCTAGGCAGGAAACCCTATATCGTTCCAGACAAATGGCTATCCAACATCTTCTTAAAGACTTCCAGTGTTGGGGCATTCACAACTTCTGGAGGCAAGATGTTCCACTGATTAATTGTTCTAACTGTCAGGAAGTTTCTCCTCAGTTCTAAGTTGCTTCTCTCCTTGATTAGTTTCCACCCATTGCTTCTTGTTCTGTCCTCAGGTGCCTTGGAGAATAGCTTGACTCCCTCTTCTTTGTGGCAACCCCTGAGATATTGGAACACTGCTATCATGTCTCCCGTAGTCCTTCTTTCTCTTAAGCTAGACATACCTAGTTCCTGCAACCGTTCTTCATATGTTTTAGTCTCCAGTCCCCTAATCATCTTTGTTGTTCTTCTCTGCACTCTTTCTAGAGTCTCCACATCTTTTTTACATCGTGGCGACCAGAACTGAATGCAGTATTCCAAGTGTGGCCTTACCAAGGCATTATAAAGTGGTATTAACACTTCACGTGATCTTGATTCTATCCCTCTGTTAATGCAGCCTAGAACTGTGTTGGCTTTTTTGGCAGCTGCTGCACACTGCTGGCTCATATTTAAATGGTTGTCCACTAGAACTCCAAGATCCCTCTCACAGTTACTACTATTCAGCATGGTACCACCTATACCCATGATGGCGAACCTATGGCACGCATGCCACAAGTGGCACGCGGAGCCATTTGTCAGGGCACGCGAGGCGCTGCCCTGTCAGCTGGCCAGCGCGCATGCGCGCGCTGGCCAGCTGAGTTCACTTTTTTAGAAGCTATTTTTTGCCTTCCCCAGGCTCCAGAGGCTTTATAGGAGCCTGGGGAGTGTGAAAAGAGCCCCCCCCGCCCCCCCGGAGGCTTCAGGGACCGTCCCTGAAGCCTTCGGAATGCTTAAAACCACCCTCCGAGCAAACCGGAAGTGACTTCCGGGTTGCTCGGAGCGTCATTTTAAGCGTTCCGAAGGCTTCAGGGACTGTCTGGACGGCGGAGGGAGGGGGGACTCTATAGCCTTCCTGCCATGAAGGAAGCCTTCCTGCCATGAGGAATCTGTGCCCTCGGGGCTTTGCACGGGCATCGCAAGGATTAAGCCGAAAGTGGGGGGACGGGGAAAGCGAAGGGGGCTTTGTTGTCCTCCTTCTCCTTCTCCTCCTTTCCCCCTCCAGCTCGAACGCGGTGCTGGGGCCCGGCAGCGAACGAGTCGGAGCCTGCCGACTGAAGGAAGATGGTGAGAGGCGGGTCCTGTGAACGGCGGCAGCAGAGGCAGCAATAGTCGCAACTCGGCGGCGGGCCGCCCCGGCTGGGAGACAAAGGAGGGGAAAGGCGGCAGGCAGCCAAGTTGCGACTATAGCCGCCGCTGCTGCCGCCGTTCACAGGACCCGCCTCTCACCCTCTTCCTCCAGTCGGCAGGCTCCGACTCGTTCGCTGCCTGCCGGGCGCCGGCGCCGCGTTCGAGCCGGAGGGGGAAAGGAGGAGAAGGAGGAGGAGGACAACAAAGCCCCCTTCGCTTTCCCCTGTCAGGGGAAAAACACCCTGTTGGAGATCAATGGACCGTGGCTGATTCCCTTCCGCATATCTTTTGAGATATTTAGAAAAGAAATAGTCTTTAAGAAAATATTCTAATTAATAAACAAACTTTAATAATAAAATAATAAAAGTAGATGAAACAGAAATAACTAATTGGTTACATTTTGATAATGAAAGCTACGTTTGCCAAAGTTGGCTGCCGAACAAAGAAGAGAGGAATTTGGAATGTGTAACGCGTGCGCAATAAATCACTTTCAGATAAGAACCCTTTTTTGTTTTATGACCTGCGCAATAAAGCTTTCTTAGTTTAACTCTTGAGTGTCAATTCAGGCAGTTCAGGCCTAGCAAACTTTTTAACATCGTGACACCCCTTCTTTTGCTAGTCTGGGCTGACGTCATCAAATCATCAATTAAGGCACATCTTCTTTCGCAGATACTCGTGTTGATTTGCGGCAAGTGGTTTGTTAAGCATGTCTGCGATCTGATCATGTGTAGAAACATATTGCAATTTAACAAAACCTTGCTTAACTAATTGCTTTGTGTTTTGATAACGAATGTCAATGTGTCTGGACCTAGAACCTGTAAAATGTGACTCAGAAATATAGACAACAGATACATTATCTTCCATCACGGTGATTGGTTGAATCGGACGTGTCCAGATATCTGTGATCAAAGCATCAAACCACATTAGAGAATTACAAGCATCTGAAACACAAGCATATTCAGCTTCAGTAGATGAACATGAAACAAAACTCTGTTTTCTCACTTGCCAGTAAACAGGACAACCATTTAGGAACATCATGTAACCAGAAGTGCTTTTGCGTGACTTCTTGTCGCTCGCCCAGTCGGCGTCGGCAAAACAAATCAACTTTGGTTGATCAGTGTGTGTTGGTTCTAGCAATAACTTCATGTGTTTAGTGTGTTTTAGGTATTTCAACAACTTCTTAATGCATGACCAATGAAATTGTGTTGCCTTACCTACGTGTCGTGATAAAAGATTAACACTAAGTGCGATGTCAGGTCTGGTCCAACTACTAATGTATAATAGTGAACCAATGACTGAACGATAGAGTGTTTGATCCTCGAACTCAGGACTTGGTTCATGTGTTAAGTTGTGAAAATCTGTTTGCATGGGTGTCTTTGTTGTGCTAGCATCTTTCATGTTGCAATGGTGTAGAATGTGGTCAATTTTCTCCTCTTGTGAAAGACTAAACCCCTTCTGTGTCTTTTCAATTTGAACACCTAAATAAGTGCTAATGTGTCCTAAAGATTTTAGTGTGAAGTATCTCTGCAAACTTTTGGCAAAAATCTCACTCATTTTCTTATTTGGACCAATATAAACAATATCATCAACATAAACAAGAATTATCTCATATGCATTGTTAGATCTTTTTGTGAACACGCATTCATCAGTTTCGGACTTAATAAAGCCCATTGAATTTAGTTTGTCAGTAAGACATAAATACCACATTAAACCTGACTGTTTCAGACCATAAAGACTTTTGTTCAGGAACCAGGTATCCCCTTCTTGCTTTCGGAATCCTGGAGGGCTTCTCACGTAGATCTCTTCATCTAGGTCTGCATGTAGATAAGCCGTGTCCACATCAAATTGGAAAACTTCTAAACCAAGAATAGTTGCAGTGGTTAAAGCAATTTTTACACTTTCAGTTCTGACTGTTGGTGAGTAAGTGTTTGTGTAGTCCTCAGGATAACGTTGAGCGAAACCCTGAGCTACAAGTCTGGCTTTGTATAAAGACTCACCATTTGGTTTCTTCTTGATTCTGTAGACCCATCGGGTGCCAATGACTTTCTTGTTTGCTGGAGGTTTTGCAGGTGTGAATACATTAAGTTTCTTCAAACTGTCCATTTCATCCTGCATTGCATCATACCATTTGTCTTGTTCTGAATCAGGAAGCTGTTTGATTTGTGTGAATGTCTCAGGAGGAAGAGTAACGTTGCAAATCAAAGGTACTGGTGTTTTTGTCAGTTGCCATGAATAACGTTGTGGAGGGATTCCTTTTGTGGCCCTCTTGGAGCGTCTAGGAACAACAGACCAGTCTTCTTCTTCTTCATCATCATCCTCGTCCTCACGTTCGTCGCTAGCATCAGCATCCACGGGTTGCGAAGACGGAACATCAGGTTGTGAAGAACTGGTAGAAGGAATATCTGCCTGCAAATTATCATCAGGCTGCGTGGCATCTGGAACACCATCTCTAGGAAAATAAACTTCAGGATCATTGGAATGAATCCTGGACCAGTCAATATCTTCCTCAAAATTAGCAGATTGTGAAATGACAATCACATGTTTAGTATCAATGAATTTGTACCATTTTGAATTATCATCAATACCCATAAATCTCAGTCTCTTTGCTACTGTACCTCCCTTTCTTCTTTGACTTAAGGGAGTGTTCACCATAGCATATGAACCAAAAATGTGGAGGTTCTTGAGATCAGGCTTGTAGCCATACAGCATGTAGAAAGGAGTTTGATTGATTACACTGCTCCAAGTACGGTTGACAATGTAATTTGCATATTTGATTGCTTCACCCCAGTATGCGTTACTGAGTTTGGCATCTTCTAGAAGACAACGCATCATGGTTTGTAGAACCCCTTGTCTTCTTTCTACGACTCCGTTATGAGCCGGTGTATATGGAGCAGATGTCTGATGAAGAATTCCATTCTTACGCATCCAGTCCTGGAAACGCTGAGACATGAATTCTGCACCACGGTCACTCTGGATTCTAGCGATGCGAACTTGGTATTGTGTAGAAACAAACGCTGCAAAGTCTTTAAAGATCTGAAAGGTCTCAGATTTCTCTCTCATAGGATATACAAATCCATATCTAGAATGATTATCTACAATTGTTAAAAAATACTTTCTGCCACCAAGTGTTGGTGGGAAAGGACCCACTATGTCAGTGTGTACCAAATCAAAAATGCGTGTTGACCGGCGTGTAGCGTGTTTGGGAATTGCAGCCGCCTTGGATTTAGCCTTTTTGCAAACCGCACAATCCAAAAACACCTTACACCCCTTTAGATCCAAACCTTTTGCGAACTCCGGCATTTTTCTAAGAACACGGAAACTGGCATGCCCCAATCTTCTGTGCCACTTGTGAATACACCTGGAATGCAAAGGTTTACCAGTTAGTGAATTCTCAACATTAACAGTTTCATGAGGACCCTCAGGCTTGCTTTGAGCAATCTGTTTCTGTTTTCTTTGTTTGTTGGCTTTAGGAGCCTTTGGCACAGTAACGCTTTCTCTCTCTGGGACAACTCTCTCTGGGTCTGCGTTGTGCCTTTTTGGAGTTTGCATACTTGCCTGTGCTTGCCCTTTAGGCTTTGGCTTTAAGTAATAAACACCACCAATCAGCATGGTTTCAGCAACAATATCACCATCTTTAACTAAGTAACTTGCTTTTTCGAGGTGGTGAACCTGGAACTTTAACTCTCTAGACAAGTGACTTTGACTAAGCAAATTACTGGTTGCTGAAGGTATGTAATAAACATCAGGGATGTGTGTATCGAGCTCTTCAATGTAAACAGTTCCTTTTCCCATAACCTTGCAAGTGTGGTTGGTGAAGGAATACAGTTCTCGATACTCGGGCTCTGGTTCGCCCATCTCTGTGAAAAGTTCCCTTCTGTGGGTAACGTGCACAGCTGCTCCACTGTCTAAAGTCCACAAAAGACGTCTGTCGAACTTTGGATCAGGTTGTGGAACGTTGGTTATGGCCAGTGTTGCAAGTGGAGCTTGTGAATCATGCCTTGGACCACGACGACCTTGTCTTCCGCCTCTACCTCTGCCTCTGGAATCTGTTCCTCTGGGCTGGTACGTGGCGGGAGCTGGAACTCGTTGGGGACAATCCCGGGTGTCATGTCCCACACGGTTGCAGGTGTAGCATTTTGGCATCCTTGGAGCGTAGCCTCTTCCTCGGAAGGGACGTCTGGCTGGAGCCTTTGGTGCTGGAGGCCGTTGCAGATGTGGGGTAGCTAACCTGATAGCTTCGTCTTCCACTAAAAGTCTGCAAACGTGGTTAACTGTGCGTTGAGCAATAGGCACGTAGTTAATCTTTGCAACAGCATCTTTCCATTCATAATTCAATGAGTTAATGATGATGCTAATCATTTGGATATCATCGATTACATGGCCATTTTGTCTCAATTCACTTCTCATTCTTTTCAGTTTGGTCAAATGTCCACCAATTCGTTCACCAGGTTTCAACTTCGAACCATGGAACTCAGACATGAGCAAACATGAGGATTCAATTGAAACGGGCCTGTAGCAATCTTCCAAAATAGCCCATATTTCTTGGGCAGTTGCATCAGGTGGAAAGATACCTTGGATCTCAATTTCCATTGACATGAGTAAAGTCGTGATAGCTCTGTTTTCGAGGTTTCTTATTGCAGGTGTCCAGGGTTGACGGGGAGGATCAAAAACCATGGAATATGTGCCTTCTCTTCGAAGCAAGAGCGCAATTTCACTGACCCAGGCTTTATAATTCTCTCCTGACTCCTTTAATTTGGACTCACCAGTCAAGGGGGTGACTGTGAATACCTGCTGAGGAACAATTTGTTGCTCTGGTTGCAAATCTGGTTGTTGAACCAGGGGATGCTGGGGTTGCATCATTGGCCTTTGTGTGGCAACATCAAATTGGCTTCCTCGAATTCGCCTTTGGCTTTGCCTTTTTCCATCTAGGGAGAATTCCACACCGCCAGGGGGTGTTGAAGACTTAACCTTTGGAGACAAAGTTTTGGCTTCTAAAGGACTCATAGCTAATTCTTTAAAACTCATCACCTTTTGCTGTAATGATTTTTCTCCGCCAGCAGATGGCAGTGCAGTTTCACTTCTTGACTGCAGCCCTCTATACATGGCCTGAAGTTCAATTGACTCAAAGGGACCACGTGACCTCGGTGACGTGTACATGTCTCTTTGTTCTAATTGACCAATGAACTCTGTGGGGTGTGTCTTAGGCTGTTGTTTTGAAGAAGACAAGATGGCGTCCTCAGACATTTTGGGAGTGGGGGAGCTTCTTCTACTTCGCTTTATTTCGTTAAAACACACTCTCGCCTCCCTAACATATCTTTCTAAACGTTCTATTTGATATAGATAGCTTTGCATTTCTTGCTCACCATCTGGGGGAATTTCATAAACTTTGCTTTCTGCGTGGGAGGATTTTTCCTCTGCCGGCAGTTGCCGTTTAGACTTTTGCCGTTCATTAATTGTATCTTGATAATGAGGGACATTTACTGACCTCAGTCCGTAGATCTTGCCTTCTGTAACTCCTTCCCCCATTTCTGGCTCGGCACCTTGTTGCTCCTGGAATACGTTTTGATCTTGCTTCTCTGTGTCCGAGGGAGCCTCTTTGTCAGAGGAAGCTGATTCATCTGTGTTCGCCCCATCTTTCTTTTTCTTTCTCTTCTTCGACATTGCTAATTAGGCTTAGTCGGTTATCTTAAGATAGCGCGAAGAGAAAATACAGCCATAAATTGTAGTCATCTCAGCTTGTATCATCAAAAACCATCCTCTGCTACCAAGTTGTCAGGGGAAAAACACCCTGTTGGAGATCAATGGACCGTGGCTGATTCCCTTCCGCATATCTTTTGAGATATTTAGAAAAGAAATAGTCTTTAAGAAAATATTCTAATTAATAAACAAACTTTAATAATAAAATAATAAAAGTAGATGAAACAGAAATAACTAATTGGTTACATTTTGATAATGAAAGCTACGTTTGCCAAAGTTGGCTGCCGAACAAAGAAGAGAGGAATTTGGAATGTGTAACGCGTGCGCAATAAATCACTTTCAGATAAGAACCCTTTTTTGTTTTATGACCTGCGCAATAAAGCTTTCTTAGTTTAACTCTTGAGTGTCAATTCAGGCAGTTCAGGCCTAGCAAACTTTTTAACATCGTGACATCCCCGTCCCCCCCCCCTTTCGGCTTAATCCTTGCGATGGCGTGGCTAGAGGAGGAGGAGGAGGAGGAGGAGGCGAGGGCGGCGCGGCCGAGGTCTGACGGACAACAAAGCCCCCTTCGCTTTCCCCGTCCCCCCCCTTTCAGCTTAATCCTTGCGATGGCGCGGCTAGGAGGAGGAGGAGGCGAGGGCGGCGCGGCCGAGGTCTGATGGACAACAAAGCCCCCTTCGCTTCCCCCGTCCCCCCCTTTCAGCTTAATCCTTGCGATGGCGCGGCTAGGAGGAGGAGGAGGCGAGGGCGGCGCGGCCGAGGCCTGACGGACTTCCCTTCGGCCGAGCCCGTCCTGGCGGCGACGGCGGCAGCAGCGATGTGAAGGGCGGGCCCTGGCGAGCGCACAGAGGCTGGGCGGAGCGGCGCAAGGACGCCGGGCCTGAGGCGCCGCGTGGCGGAGGCGATCCGGGCCCGGGTGATGGAAACGCACGTCTCGTGCCTGTTCAGGGACCGTCCCGAGGCTTCCCTGAAGCCTTCAGAGTGCTTAAAACGACCATCCGAGCAACCCGGAAGTCACTTCTGGGTTGCTCGGAGGGTGGTTTTAAGTGTTCCGAAGGCTTCAGGGAAGCCTCCGGACGTTCCCTGAAACCTCCGGAGGGCCTCCGGGGGGGCGGGGAGGCTCTTTTTGCTCTCCCCAGGCTATATAAAGCCTCTAAAGCCTCTGGAGCCTGGGGAGGGCGAAAAAATGGGCGCGTTGTGCGTGCATGCGCACTGGGGGCGCGTTGCATTATGGGTGCTGCACGCCCGCACACGACCCCCCCGCGCTCCCCCCACTTGTGGCACGCGAGCCAAAAAAGGTTCGCCATCGCTGACCTATACTGTACCAGTGCATTCCGTTTTTGTTGCCTAAATGTAGAACCTTACTCTTTTCACCATTGAATTTCATTTTATTAGATAGTGCCCAATGTTCAAGTTTGTCAAGATCCTTCTGTATCTTAAGCCTATCTTCTGGAGTGTTGGCTATTCCTGCCAGCTTGGTGTCATCTGCAAATTTGATGAGTTCCCCATTTATTCCCTCATCCAAATCATTGATGAAGATGTTGAAGAGTACTGGGCCTAAAACAGAGCCTTGGGGTACTCCACTGCATACTTCCCTCCATGTATATGCAGTTCCATTGAGGACTACACGTTGAGTGCGTGTAGTCCTCAATGATGATGAAGACCTGAAGGATATTATGACAAATCTACTGGCTGAATACATCCAAAAAGACAGACAACAGTTGGGGTGGGATATTGACCTGGTCTATAGAGTAAACTCAGCATATGCCAGAACACATAATGTTCCAAGGGAGGTCCACATTAAATTTCTCAGAAAGACTACAAGAGATGAGATTCTGAGTGCACAAAGGGGGCAAGTATTAAAATACAAGGATAGAGAAATAGCCATTCTGAAACAAATCCCAAAGAAAGTTAGAGATAAAAGAAAAAATTATTCGCTTCTTGCGAAGAAATTATACGAGAAAGGGGTGTGGTTCAGATGGCTTATGCCAGAAGGTATGTTAATATTCTGGGAGGACACGAGAGTTAGAATTAACACAACTATGGAAGCTGAGGCCTTCATGGAAAAAAACAAAGTCCTCCTAGATAAATCTGATGACACTACATGGGACACACAGGACACGGGAGGTGCCGGAGCCCTGCTGGAGGCGGGAGAAGAGGCAACATCGAGAAAACTCAGATCACAAAAATGAACTAGAAAATCTGTTTGATAAAAAATGATTGAAATTATTTGAAGATAAAAGGTTATATGCTGACAAAATACTATTAAGTAGTAACAATTTATAATATAATAATAAATGAAAGTTATGAGAATGGGGGGGAGGGCCATTTCCTGCATAATGTAGCTGTCAAAATTTGTAACTTTATCCACTATCCCTTTTCCTGATTATTTTTTGTAAAACCAATAAAAATTTTGTTTTAAAAAAAAATGCCAGGGAACTTCTAAAAGCCTGACAAATTGCCATCAATAGACACCTAGACATTAACAACATCTATAGATTATGCAGAGGAGAAAATTAACCAGTCCAAAAAAGAAAACGACTCCAGCACCTCGCCACCAGTACTTAGATCAGCACTCAGATTAGCATTGCTTAACTCCAAGGTTAACTTTGGACCAACAATCAAGTAAGCAATACCCCAATCAAGAAACTACTATCAAAGAGCCGTCGGGAAACACCCCAAGCAAAGAATCACTAAGACTGCCCCCACTCACAGAGACAGGCAAGACACCAGAGTATAAACCGACAACAAACAGAACTCCTTACTAGCACTGATGGTGTTAACCTAGTTAGGGTAATGAAACCTCTGCAAGAAAACAATCGTGCTCAGAGAGCCTCAAGGACCCCTCATTTCAACCCTGAGCTACAAGTATTCTCCTTTATTAGTTATAATAGCCTTGATGTTGGATATGCAATCCATAAGCTGCAAGGTTCAGTAGAATTGCTGCTTCTTAAGGAAACCAAGAAAGTTATTATGAAGTTAAAGTATTTGAAAATATCACAATCCTTGAAGCTGACCTGTGGTGGCAACAGTGGAGAGGGGGGTGGAACGTTTGCGCCCGGAGACTCCATACAGGTTGAACTTGTATCTGCGAGACGGAGCCAGGTTGGTTATGGTGACTTCACGGGATCCTCCTTCGATGGGCAATGCTTGGGGTTGGCCCTCTGCATCCTTGTACTGGATCAGGAAGGAGTCAAAGCTCCCAGTGGGGACAGTCCAATGGAGACGGGCAGAATCACTTGTGACATCCAGGACTGAGAACTCCCCCAGGCTGGGCTTAATGACTATGGTCTCATCTGGTTTCTCCTTTCCTGGTTCCTGAACTGCAGCTATAAGGGACAGGGAATAAAAAAAAAAGAGTTGTTGTTAGCACCATTTCTCACTAGGACTGCTTTCCCTTGTAAGTTGCTTTCCCAAAAAATCTCCCCCCCCCAAAAAAAAAATTACACGAAATAAATCTGTACGCTTTGCATGTTTATAATAGTTCCATTCAGCAGGTCCTGACCAGTTCTGGAGAACCGGTAGCGGAAATTCTGTGTATTCTGGAGAACCAGTAAATACCACCTATGACTGGCCCCGCCCCAGTGTGGGTTCCGGGTCCCGGTTCGGTGCAATGTGGCCCGGTGTCCTCATGGACAGGTGCAGTGAGCGCATGCATCCCACCCTCCAGTGACGCATCCGCGAGCCTCCGCAACACTCCAACTGCTCGCGGAGCGTTGCGCAGGTGCTGTACGGGTCATGCACATGCGTGGAAGCACCAAAAAGTTCAAATAAAGGTAAGGACAATGGGCGGGCGGGTGGGCCAGGCAGGCACCGGCACGCCCGTACTGGGGCATACTGCCTGCAACCCACCACTGCTCCGCCCCATCTATTATCTGTTCCACCAACCCACCCACCCCCGAGTCCAGTAGTAACTTGGCGGCCTGGGTCGCTGGAATCGGCAGCGACCCAGGCCTGCCACGCCCCCAAACTGGTTCTCCTACGATGCCGCCATCTTGAATTTCGGTTCTGTGCATGCATAGAACAATTTTCACTGCAGAAATGTATTTTTTTTCCTTTTCTAATGTTTTGTGTCCACCAGATGTTGTCAGCACCAAGCCACTCCCATCAAGCCACACCACACCCACCAAGCCATGCCCACAGAACCGGTAGTAAAAAAAATCCCACCACTGGTTATACTAATAGCTAACTTTCACTGTTTTCTCTTGTGTACAAAGTAAATATGCGGAGCCCATTTGCAACTTTTTTTGCGCGTCAAACTGGCAGTAATGCCAGCAGGAACCCACCCCTTCCCGAGTCCCAGCTGATTGGGAGGGAATGGGAATTTTGCAGTAAACTTCCCCTGGAGTCAGGTGGGAATGGAGATTTGACAATTATCCTTCCCCTGTCATGCCCATCAAGCCACACCACACCCACCAAGCCTCGCCCACAGAACCGGTAGTAAAAAAAATCCCACCACTGGTTCTACTAATAGTTAACTTTCACTGTTTTCTCTTGTGTACAAAGTAAATATGTTCTGCAAGATGACAAGAAAACATTAGGAAATACTTTCCTATTTTTTTAATGTATTAAAAGAGAAGGAAGAGGAGCTTTTAATGACTGAAAGAAAGATAGCTGCCAGGCTCATGGTACTGCTAACCTGTCACAGCATCTGCAAAGAGAGGTCCAAGGCGCTGTGTCCCCAAAATGCCGTAGAGGTTGAATCTGTATCTTTGGGAGGGAACCAAATTGGGAATAATGACTTCGCGGGAATCTCCGTCCACATGCAACTCTTGATCGTTGCCTTCTGAGTCTTGATACTGGAGCGAAAAAGAATCAAATCTGCCTGAAGGGACTCTCCATGTAAGATGGGCAGAGTTGCTGGTCACCACTGATACAGCCAGATCCCTGAGGACAGTTTTGTGGACGGACACATCCTCCTGTGATCCTGTGGAAATAAAAGATAGCCACCGTCTTTCAGACCTCTAGCTCCTGTCCATCTTTCAAGACAACGGTTATGTTTTTAAGTTTGCAGTCCTAGCTGTGTGCGGATCTGTATAAATTTCATTGGTGAGCTGTTTCTTTGATGGGTTATATTTGGCTGGCTGTATTCCCAAGCTGAGGGCTCTAAATATGTTAAGGGCCTTGTTTCCTGATTTTATTATTAACTGGCCAAGTATCTCAGCTGCTGTGTATATTTATTTTGGATGTTTTGATATAGTTTTATATTTTTGGAATTCTAAGCTGCCCAGAGTCATTGACTGAGATGTGTGGCTATAGAAATTGAATAAATAAATATAAATAGATAAGGTAAAGGTTCCCCTTGCACATATGTGCTATCTGCTCCTGACTCTAGGGGGTGGTACTCATCTCCATTTCAAAGCAGAAGAGCCACCGCTGTCCAAAGACATCTCCGTGGTCAGGTGGCCAGCATGACTAAAAGCCAAAGGCAAATGGAACGCTGTTACCTTCCCACCGAAGATGGTTCTTATTTTTTCCACTGGCATTTTTACATGCTTTTGAACTGCTCACTCTATTACGCGGCACTAGGGATTCAAACCACCAAACTGCTGATCTTTCTGATCAATAAGCTCACCCTGCGTAACCCCCTGCGTCCAAAGGCTGCATCCGTAGAAGCAAAGGAGTCTAATTTATACTTCTTTATGAACGGTGAAGGGGAAGCCCACATTGCAGCCCTACAAATCTTAGTCAAAGAGGCTTGCGTAGCCCAAGCCGCTGAAGTAGCCGCGCTTTGTGTGGAATGTGCCGTGATAGACCTCGGTAAACAGCTTTGTGTGTTACCAGAGATTCAAAATGCACTCACTGCATTCCATTCTAGAGGGTATAAGACAGGGGGACTTCCTCACCTCTATAGACCTTATGGAGTCCTTCCTGCATATACCCATAGCTCAGTGACGTGCGGTGAGGTTTATGGCTGGTGAAGCTGGTGATGTCATCAGGAAGGTGGGGAAATGGGACCACATGTGCTGGAGGCTGAGGTTGCCTCAGCCTCCAGCACACGTGATCCCATTCTCCGCCTTCCTGAGCGCGATCCACCGGCTCGCGCTCGCGATCCCCAACAGCAGCTGCTTTTCAGTGCTTTTCTGAGTGTCTGGCGTTTAGGACATCCAGCTATCTACCTAAACGCCAGGCGCACAGAAAAGCACTGAAAAGCACTTCGCCTCCAAGCCACTTCGTCTTGATGATATCGCCGCAGCGGCTGAGTGCGGCCGGACCTCCAGAGCGGCGCCGAGGCGGTCCGGGCGGACGAAAGAGCGAGCAAGCGAGCAAGCGAGCGATGGAGGATCAGGCAGCCTGATCCTCGTTTGCTCGCCCGCCGGACTGCCTTGGCGCCACTCTGGCTACCTCCGTCCGTCCCGGGAGCTGCGGCGACATCATCAAGACAAGTCCAGCTGAGGCAGAAATGTTGTCGGCGCTCCCAGATTTCGTCTTGATGATGAAGCCACGAAAGAGACTGGGGAATGACGAGAACCTTCCTGCCTCTGCTGGACTTCACGCGCTCCTCGCGACTGCAATATACGTCCAGAAGCTGCTTTTGTGGCTAATGGGGTTTGGGCTTCCAGCCCAACAGCCCCTGCCACTTCTGGACGTCTATTGCAGTTGCAAGGAGCGCGCAAAGTACAGTGGAGGCAGGAAGGTTATTGGCGCTTCCAAGAACCCTACTGCCTCCACCGGTTGCCCAGCTGGCACCGCCCCGCGCGTACACCTCCTCCTCCTCCCTCCTCTTCCTCTCCACTCCCCAAAAGCTCTTCTCTTTACCGGAGCTTAGCGGGAACCATGTAAAAAGGATGGGAGGAAATATATATTATAATTTATTATTATATATTATATATTATTTCATGATGAGAGGTGAGGCTCTGCCTCCCCTCCATCCCCTGACCGCACGTCCCTGCCATAGCTCCTGAACACCGACAGTATCTCAGGTTTTGTTACTTGGGGCACCATTTCCAGTACCGGGCCTTACCCTTTGGATTGTCATCTGCACCTCGGGTTTTCATGAAGGTGATGGCAGCATTGGCAGCATACCTGAGGCAAGTACCTGTACGACTCCGGTGCTATTTAGATGACTTCTTATTACAGTCATCTTCTGTTAATGGTGCCCTAAGGGACTTAGACATTACCATGTTGACCGTGAGGGATCATGGATTCTCCATTAATCTGGCCAAAAGCCTCCTTCAACCTACCACAAGTCTAATTCATTAGGGGCCTTGATAGACACAGTGTCATCCAATTAGCCACTGAGCCACCGTGTCCCTATGTCCCTATAAATGCATAACAAATGATAAAAATCGATATTCATTCTCAAGGGCAATTTTTCTTAAATTGCATAACTCCTGTGAACAAAGGATGTCACGAAAAAGCATGTTTTAATGCACACATCATAGTGCAGACTTTTAGAATGCGCATTTCCCCAGTCTGTCTTTTCCCTCCACATAAACATCCATTTTTGCATCCCTCTCTTGGAAACATTTCTTCTTTTTCAGATGCATCTCTCACAACCTTTCCCTTTTGCCATTCGTCACCAACTCGATCTGCAGGGTTGACTCTTTCCGATTTTGACCAAGTTGCAAACAGACCCTTACTATCACACGGAGGCTGGTTCTGAGAGAGCTGAAATCAAGCATTATCTTTGGGAGAATGCAACTGGGTAGGGAAGGAAAGTCACACATCTTGCCGGGAAATTCTGTGGCTCCCTTTAACCATTCCACTCACCTGTGATGAAAGTTATAGAGGCAGGACCCAGTCGTCCCTGGCTGGAGATGCCATAGAGATCTATTGTATATCTGTGGGAAGGAGCCAGATTGGGGATAGTGATTTCATGGGAATCTCCCTCAGTGAACAGCTCTTGGAGTCTTCCCTCAGCATCCTTATATTGGATTAAAAAGGAATCAAAGTTCCCAGAGGAGACTGTCCAGGACAAGTGGGCAGAATTGCTGGTGACAGTAGCAGAAATGTCTTTAAAAATAGGAGGAGCTTTTCCTGTGCTATCGGATCCTGTGACAAAACAAACAAACAAGGAAAGGAAATCAAGGAATATTACCTTAATAGAATATGTTGCTTTCATAACAACAATAGCCACAATTTATTAAACGTGAGCTGCCTGACTCTCATAATAATAACAACAGGTGCAAAATTTCCAGAATACTTGGAGAGGGAGGAAGTATACATTTTGCAAATCGCTAGCAACAAATAAATAAATAAGTGAGCAATGCTGAAAGAAAGACAATGCCGTTAGATCAGAAAAAAGGCCTGATTGTTGGAGCTACCGGTTTGCCCGAACCAATCCGAACTGGCTGAATCCCACACCTGCTTAATGATGTTCTGAAGCATGATGGCTATTTGTCTTGTACGAAGGTGTCTTCTTTGGACTACTTCAGCAATATTATCCACGGTCTGAATCCTGCAATCAGAGCAACTGATTTCTTTGGAAACCCCTTTCAGTTACAACATTTCAGTGTTTCTCAATCTTGGCGATTTTAAGGTCGGTGAACTTCAACTCTCAAAACTGATTGCAAAGCTTTTTTTTTTTTTGTAAAAAAAGACTATTGCTATTATTAAGTATTCAGCTTAAATAAGATCCACTGAGGCGATCTCTCAGGAACAACGACTTTATTAGTTAACAACAACTAGCTATGAGAACAAAGACAACGAACTCCGGTTTGACCGCTATTTATATGCAGCTGTCAAACCGGCAACCAATTAGAAGGATGCCAGCTCCTGCTGACGACACCGGCACGATTCAGCCAATCCTGTCAACCGCCGGTGATGATTGACACCTTGCAGTTGCCATGGTTCGGACACAACAGCTATTTTGAACAGTTGCTAAACAAGGCAGTCGATAAGAAAGGACTACCCATATCTGAACGTTGGAAATTGAAATCCACACATCTTAAAGTTGCAAAGATTGAGAGACACTTAAAAACACTGAGGGTTTTTAAGAAAAGACTGCACAGCCACCTATCTGAAATGGGTCTCCTGCTTGAACTAGAACTAGGTTGGACTAGAAGACTTCCAAGGTCCTTTCCAGCTCTATTCTGATTGACTGACTGACTGACTGACTGACTGATTGACACTGCACTGGTTGATTTGGCTTTGTGTACCTGTTGTGGCCCGGCAGCGGCCAGCAGAGCCAGCAGCAGATTCGGGCAGTTAACCAACACTGTTCTATGTTCTAAGTGGGAGTCAGAATCATGAGCAATGACACACAGTGCATCAGGACAGAGATGAAACACAATGGTCAGTGGGTCAGCCAATGTCCTTCATCACATCAGAAATATATGTACATTCTATCATCTTCTTTGCTGGAAAAAGGATACCTGGAATAGAACAAAAATCAAGAAACCGGTTAGAACTTGACGAATTCAAGGAATATAGTGAAGGTACCTGTAATTATTTTTGTTGAGAAGGGAGCGCTGGAGCTTCCGCCAGGTCTCTCCCCGTGCAACTCCATTTCATACTCCGTCCCAGGGTGCAAATCCATTAAGTCGACACTTCTCTCTGTCCCTGGAATGCTGATTTTTTGGGGAGGCGCCCCAGATTTGGGATCCCTATAGTAGAGGGAAAACCTATGGAAGAAATTGGGCGGGGCTGACCATGTCACACGGAACTGGTTTGGAGAGATTTCGGTCACTTGAAGGTTCTTCAGTGGAGCTTCGGGAGTTGAAGTGGGTGGGGAGATGGTTTGGATCTTGTCATTTGTTGGTGAACTCGGAGCTGAAGGAAAAGAGATTTGAGGTGAGGGAACCAGAAATTCTTTTTTTTAAAAAAAGTTTCATCAACTTCCTCCCTTAGTTAGTCTGGCAAGCATATTTCTCTACTTCATGGATTTTACAGGAGGTTGGGGAGGAACGTGGGCCAGTCCTGGAGTCTGGGGAAGGCTCTGATGTGGGCTCTGTGTCGGAGGCAGAGAGGGGCCAGAGCCATATGCCAGTTATCAGCTGCCTTCAGAGTCAGACATCAGTGAGGCAGACAAACAGCTGGAGCCTGTTCCCAGTGTGCGCATGCAGAGTTGCCAGATGAAGGGAACAGCTAAGGAAAAGGGGTCAACTTCGGAGTAAGGCCACCATGGACGATGAATGGCCCTCCCATAGGAAATAAAAGAGGAGTGAAAGGAGGAGGTTGACTTCCGGTTCCTGCTGGCGACGGACGTGTTGTCTGCCGCTCTTCTCCCCGGTTGGCTCCGTAAGGAGCACAGGGGGCCTTGGTTCCCCTGCCAAAGGGTGGCTTGCTGAAGCCCCCCGGAATTGGCAGCAGCCGGTGGGGGTGCTTTTCAGCTTTGCCTAGGAGCCGGGGAGCAGAGGTGGCAGGCGGGACAGCTTTGGGCTGTCTGCCCTTTCGCCGAATGGCTCCGGAGGAAGAAGTTTATCTGGAGAAGTGCGGCTGGATCCTGGTGGTGGGGGATTCATCCTGATCTCTTCGATCCCCATTAAAGGAAAACCAGCAGACTTCTGTAAGTTTGTGTTCAACTTACTTGAATGGAGATTAGAGGGGGGTGTTTCCTTTCTCTCCCCACCTCGGATTAAGCGGCATATGTACTATCTCCCTCTATATTCGAATGGAGAGAGAACAAAGGCTGACTCGTCACTTGAACTAACTAAGTGAGAAAGATTGTTATCACAATTGCTAGAGATGATTGCTGAGCTGTTTTCCTTTGAAAAGCTTTATAGAGATCTCTGTTTCTTCTCCCTGTGAAAAGAGGGGCCAAGATGGCGTCTGCGACGGGAGCTCACTCCATTACGCGGCGCTAGGGATTCAAACCGCCGAACAGCCGAGCTTTCTGATCGATACTTTCAGCATCTTAGCCATTGAGCCACCGTGTATGAAGTTACAAGGGCTGAAAAATACAATGACTCCCGAAGCTGACTTGGGGTGGCATAAGTAGAGGCAAGGGTGGGGTTAGAGCCTTTTTTGTCTAGAGACTCCATAGAGGTTGAACTTGTGAGAAGGAGCCAGGTTGGTTACAATGATTTCCTTGGGGTCTCCCTCTACAGGCAGGGCTTGGGATTGGCCATTTGCATCTTTGTACTGGACGACAAAGGAGTCAAAGCTCCCAGTGTGGATGGTTCAATAGAGATGGACCAAATCACTTGTGGCATCAAGGACTGAGAAGTCCCCAGGCTGGATTGGAAAGGAACTGCAATCTCAATATTTGGAATTGGGGCTTAAAAAGAGAGAAATAGGGGGGAAAAGGTTATAATAATCTTTGTGTTAGTAAAAAATACTTCTAAGTTCTGTGTTTGAGAAATATTTCTGTATAATTTGATGTTGTTCAATTATTGTTACTTTTGAGATAATATCAAGAGGTTGATAATATGACACTTGTCTCCTTTATGTTCAGAATTGCAACTGGCTTCATCCCCAGTCTTGGACTCTATCAAGACTTTAAAAAATGAGAATTATTCAGATCTGGCTACCATCCTGTCAGCAGTATTCTTTCTTGACCTGCTTCAAAAAAATACCTGATATACTGTATATTTCTCCCTAATACTTGAATTAGTTTTGTGTCCACCAGATGGATAAAGAGCAGTTGAAAAATGGGAAGAAATATTCCAAAGGGCCCGGGCAAAACAAGAAAAACCCAGCACACTATTAACCAAAGCTCCAACTTGCAAGAGGTAGTATGAAACAAGATATTGAAGTGTTAGGCAACTACTGCAGCAACAACACTGCGTAATAAGGAAACCAATCATGCTGATCTGAAGGTACAATATATGAAAATCTCACAATCCTTCAAGCTGACCTGTGGTGGCATCAGTGGAGAGGGGGGTGGAACGTTTGCGCCCCGAGACTCCATAGAGGTTGAACTTGTATCTACGAGAAGGAGCCAGGTTGGTCACTGTGACTTCACGGGAGTCTCCCTCCACAGGTAACGCTTGGGGTTGTCCATCTGCGTCCTTGTACTGGATCAGGAAGGAGTCAAAGGCCCCAGTGGGGACAGTCCAATGGAGATGGACAGAATCACTTGTGACATCAAGGACTGAGAAATCTCCTAGGCTAGGTTGGACAGGAATTGGCTCCACTGAGACTCTAACGTGGGCTAAAGGAGAGAAATTAAAAAAAGGACTTAGTTATAAGAGTTATAAAAGGTTCACAACAAATAGGCAGATTTAACCGTCGTTTCAACTGGGAAACCGTGACCATTCTAGACCAGGCCAACTTCAAAAATGCCAGGGAACTTCTAAAAGCCTGACAAATCACCATCAATAGACACATAGACATTAACAACATCTATAGATTATGCAGAGGAGAAAATTAACCAGTCCAAAAAAGAAAAGGACTCCAGCACCTCGCCACCAGTACTTAGATCAGCACTCAGATTAGCATTGCTTAACTCCAAGGTTAACTTCGGACCAACAATCAACTAAGACTGCCCCCACTCACAGAGACAGGCAAGACACCACAACATAAACCGACAACAAACAGAACTCCTTACTAGCACTGATGATGTTAACCTAGTTAGGGTAATGAAACCTCTGCAAGAAAACAATCATGAGAGCCTCAAGGACCCCTCATTTCAACCCTGAGCTACAAATATTCTCCTTTATTAGTCATAATAGCCTTGATGTTGGATATGCAATCCATAAGCTGCAAGGTTCAGTAGAATTGCTGCTTCTTAAGGAAACCAAGAAAGTTATTATGAAGTTAAAGTATTTGAAAATATCACAATCCTTGAAGCTGACCTGTGGTGGCAACAGTGGAGAGAGGGGTGGAACGTTTGCGCCCGGAGACTCCATATAGGTTGAACTTGTATCTGCGAGACGGAGCCAGATTGGTCACAGTGACTTCACGGGAGTCTCCCTCCACAGGTAACGCTTGGGGTTGTCCATCTGCGCCCTTGTACTGGATCAAGAAGGAGTCAAAGCTCCCAGTGGGGACAGTCCAACGGAGTCGGACAGAATCGCTTGTGACATCCAGTACTGAGAGCTCCCCCAGGCTGGGCTTAATGACTATGGTCTCATCTGGTTTCCCCTTTCCTCGTTCCTGAACTGCAGCTATAAGGGACAGGGAATAAAAAAAAGAGTTGTTGTCAGTACCATTTCTCACTAGGACTGCTTTCCCTTGTAAGTTGCTTTCCCAAAAAATCTCCCCCCCCCCCCGCCAAAAAATTACAGGAAATAAATCTGTACGCTTTGCATGTTTATAATAGTTCTATTCAGCAGGTCCTGACCAGTTCTGGAGAACCGGTAGCGGAA
Organism: Natrix helvetica; assembly: GCF_964273705.1. Classification (NCBI taxonomy): domain Eukaryota; kingdom Metazoa; phylum Chordata; class Lepidosauria; order Squamata; family Natricidae; genus Natrix; species Natrix helvetica. The sequence continues at coordinate 354,359,261 of NC_138548.1, read as the reverse complement.
ATTCTGGGTAGTTTGGAGAACCAGTAAATACCACCTCTGACTGGCCCCGCCCCAGTGGTGGGTTCCGGCTCCCAGTACGGTGCAATGGGGCCCGGTGTCCTCATGGACAGGTGCAGTGAGCGCATGTGTCCTACCCTCCAGTGACGCATCCGCGAGCCTCCGCAACACTCCAACTGCTCGCGGAGCGTTGCGCAGGTGCTGTACGGGTCATGCACATGTGCGGAAGCACCAAAACGTTCAAATACAGGTAAGGACGACGGGCGGGTGGGTGGGCCAGGCAGGCACCGGTACGCCCGTACAGGGGCGTACTGCCTGCAACCCACCACTGCTCCGCCCCATCTATTCTCTGTTCCACCAACCCACCCACCCCCAAGTCCAGTAGTAACTTGGCGGCCTGGGTCGCTGGAATTGGCAGTGACCCAGACCTGCCACGCTCCCGAACTGGTTCTCCTACAATCTTGAATTTCGGTTCTGTGCATGCGCAGAACAATTTTCACTGCAGAAATGTATTTTTTTCCCTTTTCTAATGTTTTGCACATGCACAGACCTTTTCCGTTTCAAATACGCACTCGTGCGGAGCCCATTTGCAACTCTTTTTGCGCGTCAAACTGGCAGTAATGCCAGCAGGAACCCACCCCTTCCCGAGTCCCAGCTGATTGGGAGGGAATGGGAATTTTGCAGTAAACTTCCCCTGGAGTCAGGTGGGAATGGAGATTTGACAAGTATCCTTCCCCTGCCATGCCCACCAAGCCACTCCCACCAAGCCACACCACTCCCACCAAGCCACGCCCACAGAACCGGTAGTAAAAAAAATCCCACCACTGGTTCTACTAATAGTTAACTTTCACTGTTTTCTCTTGTGTACAAAGTAAATATGTGCTGCTAGATGACAAGAAAACATTAGGAAATACTTTCCTATTTTTTTAATGTATTAAAAGAGAAGGAAGAGGAGCTTTTAATGATTGAAAGAAAGATAGCTGCCAGGCTCATGGTATTGCTAACCTGTCACAGCATCTGCAAAGAGAGGTCCAAGGCGCTGTGTCCCCAAAATGCCGTAGAGGTTGAATCTGTATTTTTGGGAGGGAACCAAATTGGGAATAATGACTTCACGGGAATTTCCGTCCACATGCAACTCTTGATCGTTGCCTTCTGAGTCTTGATACTGGAGCGAAAAAGAATCAAATCTGCCTGAAGGGACTCTCCATGTAAGATGGGCAGAGTTGCTGGTCACCTCTGATACAGCCAGATCCCTGAGGACAGTTTTGTGGACGGACACATCCTCCTGTGATCCTGTGGAAATAAAAGATAGCCACCGTCTTTCAGCCCTTTAGCTCCTGTCCATCTCTCAAGACAACGGTTATGTTTTTAAGTTTGCAGTCCTAGCTATGTGCGGATCTGTATAAATTTCATTGGTGAGCTGTTTCTTTGATGGGTTATATTTGGCTGGCTGTATTCCCAAGCTGAGGGCTCTAAATATGTTAAGGGCCTTGTTTCCTGATTTTATTATTAACTAGCCAAGTATCTCAGCTGCTGTGTATATTTATTTTGGATGCTTTGATATTGTTTTATATTTTTGGAATTCTACGCTGCCCAGAGTCATTGATTGAGATGTGTGGCTATAGAAATCGAATAAATAAATATAAATAGATAAGGTAAAGGTTCCCCTTGCACATATGTGCTAACTGTTCCCGACTCTACGGGGTGGTACTCATCTCCATTTCAAAGCTGAAGAGCCAGCGCTGTCCAAAGACATCTCCATGGTCAGGTGGCCAGCATGACTAAAAGCCGAAGGCGCATGGAACGCTGTTAGCTTCCCACCGAAGATGGTGGCATTGGCAGCATACCTGAGGCAAGTACCTGTACGACTCTGGTGGTATTTAGATGACTTCTTATTACAGTCATCTTCTGTTAATAGTGCCCTAAGGGACTTAGACATTACCATGTCGACCGTGAGGGATCATGGATTCTCCATTAATCTGGCCAAAAGCCACCTTCAACCTACCACAAGTCTAATTCATTAGGGGCCTTGATAGACACAGTGTCATCCAATTAGCCACTGAGCCACCGTGTCCCTATAAATGCATAACAAATGATAAAAATCGATATTCATTCTCAATGGCAATTTTTCTTAAATTGCATAACTCCCGTGAACAAAGAACGTCACGAAAAAGCATATTTTAATGCACACATCATAGTGCAGACTTTTAGAATGGGCATTTCCCCAGTCTGTCTTTTTCCTCCACATAAACATCCATTTTTGCATCCACCTCTTGGAAACATTTCTTCTTTTTCAGATGCATCTCTCACAACGTTTCCCTTTTGCCATTCGTCACCAACTCAATCCGCCGGGTTGATTCTTTCCTATTTTGATCAAGTTGCAAACAGACCCTTACTATCACACGGAGGCTGGTTCTGAGAGAGCTGAAATCAAGCATTATCTTTGGGAGAATGCAACTGGGTAGGGAAGGAAAGTCACACATCTTGCCGGGAAATTCTGTGGCTCCCTTTAACCATTCCACTCACCTGTGATGAAAGTTATAGAGGCAGGACCCAGTCGTCCCTGGCTGGAGATGCCATAGAGATCTATTGTATATCTGTGGGAAGGAGCCAGATTGGGGATAGTGATTTCATGGGAATCTCCCTCAGTGAACAGCTCTTGGAGTCTTCCCTCAGCATCCTTATATTGGATTAAAAAGGAATCAAAGTTCCCAGAGGAGACTGTCCAGGACAAGTGGGCAGAATTGCTGGTGACAGTAGCAGAAATGTCTTTAAAAATAGGAGGAGCTTTTCCTGTGCTATCGGATCCTGTGACAAAACAAACAAACAAGGAAAGGAAATCAAGGAATATTACCTTAATAGAATATGTTGCTTTCATAACAACAATAGCCACAATTTATTAAACGTGAGCTGCCTGACTCTCATAATAATAACAACAGGTGCAAAATTTCCAGAATACTTGGAGAGGGAGGAAGTATACATTTTGCAAATCGCTAGCAACAAATAAATAAATAAGTGAGCAATGCTGAAAGAAAGACAATGCCGTTAGATCAGAAAAAAGGCCTGATTGTTGGAGCTACCGGTTTGCCCGAACCAATCCGAACTGGCTGAATCCCACACCTGCTTAATGATGTTCTGAAGCATGATGGCTATTTGTCTTGTACGAAGGTGTCTTCTTTGGACTACTTCAGCAATATTATCCACGGTCTGAATCCTGCAATTAGAGCAACTGATTTCTTTGGAAACCCCTTTCAGTTACAACATTTCAGTGTTTCTCAATCTTGGCGATTTTAAGGTCGGTGAACTTCAACTCTCAAAACTGATTGCAAAGCTATTTTTTTTTGTTTGTAAAAAAAGACTATTGCTATTATTAAGTATTCAGTTAAAATAAGATCCACTGAGGCGATCTCTCAGGAACAACGACTTTATTAGTTAACAACAACTAGCTATGAGAACAAAGACAACGAACTCCAGTTTGACCGTTATTTATATGCAGCTGTCAAACCGGCAATCAATTAGAAGGATGCCAGCTCCTGCTGACGACGCCGGCACGATTCAGCCAATCCTGTCAACCGCCGGTGATGATTGACACCTTGCGGTTGCCATGGTTTGGACACAACAGCTATTTTGAACAGTTGCTAAACAAGGCAGTCGATAAGAAAGGACTACCCTTACCTTCAGTAAGGTTTTTGATAAGGTAGACCATAACCTACTACTAAATAAAGTAGAAGAATGTGGGTTAGACAGCATCACCAACAGATGGATTCGTAACTGGCTGACCAACCGCACTCAACGTGTAGTCCTCAATGGAACTGCATCTACATGGAGGGAGGTATGCAGTGGAGTACCCCAAGGCTCTGTTTTAGGCCCAGTACTCTTCAACATCTTCATCAATGATTTGGATGAGGGAATAAATGGGGAACTCATCAAATTTGCAGATGACACCAAGCTGGCAGGAATAGCCAACACTCCAGAAGACAGGCTTAAGATACAGAACGATCTTGACAAACTTGAACATTGGGCACTATCTAATAAAATGAAATTCAATGGTGAAAAGAGTAAGGTTCTACATTTAGGCAACAAAAACGGAATGCACTGGTACTGTATAGGTGGTACCTTGCTCAATTGTAGTAACTGTGAAAGGGATCTTGGAGTTCTAGTGGACAACCATTTAAATATGAGCCAGCAGTGTGTAGCAGCTGCCAAAAAAGCCGACACAGTTCTTGGCTGCATCAACAGAGGGATAGAATCAAGATCACGTGAAGTGTTAATACCACTTTATAATGCCTTGGTAAGGCCACACTTGGAATACTGCATTCAGTTCTGGTCGCCACGATGTAAAAAAGATGTGGAGACTCTAGAAAGAGTGCAGAGAAGAGCAACAAAGATGATTAGGGGACTGGAGACTAAAACATATGAAGAACGGTTGCAGGAACTAGGTATGTCTAGCTTAAGAGAAAGAAGGACTAGGGGAGACATGATAGCAGTGTTCCAATATCTCAGGGGTTGCCACAAAGAAGAGGGAGTCAAACTATTCTCCAAGGCATCTGAGGGTAGAACAAGAAGCAATGGGTGGAAACTAAACAAGAAGAGAAGCAACTTAGAACTGAGGAGAAACTTCCTGACAGTTAGAGCAATTAATCAGTGGAACAGCTTGCCCCCAGAAGTTGTGAATGCCCCAACACTGGAAGTCTTTAAGAAGATGTTGGATAGCCATCTGTCTGAAACGGTATAGGGTTTCCTGCCCAGGCAGGGGGTTGGACTAGAAGACCTCCAAGGTCCCTTCCAACTCTACTATTGTATTGTATTGTATCTGAACGTTGGGAATTGAAATCCACACATCTTTAAATTGCGAAGGTTGAGAGACACTTAAAAACCCTGAGGGTTTTTAAGAAAAGACTGCACAGCCACCTATCTGAAATGGGTCTCCTGCTTGAACTAGAACTAGGTTGGACTAGAAGACTTCCAAGGTCCCTTCCAGTTCTATTCTGACTGACTGACTGACTGACTGACTGACTGACTGATTGATTGACACTGCACTGGTTGATTTGGCTTTGTGCACCTGTTGTGGCCCGGCAGCGGCCAGCAGAGCTGGCAGCAGATTCGGACAGTTCACCATCACTCTTTTATGTTCAAAGTGGGAGTCAGAATCATGAGCAATGACACAGAGTGCATCAGGACAGAGATGAAACACACTGGTCAGTGGGTCAGCCAATGTCCTCCATCACATCAGAAATATGTGTACATTCTATCATCTTCTTTGCTGGAAAAAGGATACCTGGAATAGAACAAAAATCAAGATGCCGGTTAGAACTTGCCAAACTCAAGAAATATAGTGAGGGTACCTGTAATTATTTTTGTTGAGAAGGGGGCGCTGTAGCTTCCGCCAGGTCTCTCTCCGTGCAACTCCATTTCATACTCCGTCCCAGGGTGCAAATCCATTAAGTCAACACTTCTCTCTGTCCCTGGAATGCTGATTTTTTGGGGAGGCGCCCCAGATTTGGGATCCCTATAGTAGAGGGAAAACCTATGGAAGAAATTGGGCGGGGCTGACCATGTCACACGGAACTGGTTTGGAGAGATTTCGGTCACTTGAAGGTTCTTCAGTGGAGCTTCAGGGGTTGAGGTGGGTGGGGCGATGGTTTGGATCTTGTCATTTGTTGGTGAACTCGGAGCTGAAGGAAAAGAGATTTGAGGTGAGGGAACCAGAAATTCTTTTTTTTTTAAAGTTTCATCAACTTCCTCCCTTAGTTAGTCTGGCAAGCATATTTCTCTACTTCATGGATTTTACAGGAGGTTGGGGAGGAACATGGGCCAGTCCTGGAGTCTGGGGAAGGCTCTGATTTGGGCTCTGTGTCGGAGGCAGAGACGGGGCCAGAACCATATGCCAGTTATCAGCTGCCTTCAGAGTCAGACATCAGTGAGGCAGACAAAAGCTGGAGCCTGTTCCCAGTGTGCGCATGCAGAGTTGCCAGATGAAGGGAACAGCTAAGGCAGGCATGTCCAAAGTGCGGCCTGGGGGCCAAATGTGGCCCTTTTTAAAATTTCAAGCGGCCCGCAGCCTCTTCTCCCCACTGGAGTTATTTGTTTAGTCTTTCATAAAATACCATATTTTTTGAAGTATAAAGATTCATCTTTTTCCCCTCAAAAAAGAGGCTAAAAATCTGGGTGCATCTTATACACTGAATACAGCATTTTTTGCCTCCCAAAACTGCCCCCTTCACCAAAATGGCTGCGCATAGCCTTTAGGAGGTTTTCAGAGTGCTCCTGGGAACTGTGGAGGGCATAAATGAGCAAAAAATGGATAATTTTTTGCTCAACTTTGCCCCCCCCTAGCCCCCAGGAGCACTCTAGAACCCTGTTAAAGGCTATTCATGCCCTTTTAAAAAAAAGGCCCATTTTCGTGAAAAATGGGCCATTTTTGGGAGAGTGCAAAAATTTTTTTTAAAATTTGCCTCTTCAAAATCTTGGTGCGTCTTATACTCCGAAAAATATGGTAGTTAATTCGCATTTAATGTTAAGGGTTCAAAGAATGTCAGACTGAATGATCGGCCCCACACATTTTCACCACACCAAATCTGGCCCTCCTTGCAAAAAGTTTGGACACCCCTGAGCTAAGGAAAAGGGGTCAACTTTGGAGTAAGGCCACCATGGACGATGAATGGCCCTCCCAGAGGAAATAAAAGAGGAGTGAAAGGAGGAGGTTGACTTCCGGTTCCTGCTGGCGACGGACGTGTTGTCCGTCGCCCGTCTCCCCAGTTGTCTCCATAAGGAGCACAGGGGGCCTTGGAGGGGTCCCCTGCCGAAGGGCAGCTTGCTGAAGGCCCCCGGAGTCGGCATCAGCTGGAGGGGGTGCTTTTCAGCTTCACCTAGGAACCAGGGAGCGGAGGGGGGCGCGGGACAGCTTTGGGGTGTCCGCCCTTTCGCCGAATGGCTCTGGAGGAAAAAATTTATCTGGAGAAGTGTGGCTGGATCCTGGTGGTGGGGGATTTATCCTGATCTCTTCGATCCCCATTAAAGGAAAAGCAGCAGACTTCTGTAAGTTTGTGTTCAATTTACTTGAATGGAGATTAGAGGGGGGTGTTTCCTTTCTCTACCCCCCTCGGATTAAGCGGCATATGTACTATCTCCCGCTATATTAGAATGGAGAGAGAACAAAGGCTGACTCGTCACTTGAACTAAGTGAGAAAGATCGTTATCACAATTGCTAGAGATGATTGCTGAGCTGTTTTCCTTTGAAAAGCTTTATAGAGATCTCTGGTTCTTCTCCCTGTGAAAAGAGGAGCCACGATGGCGTCCGCCCTTCTTTGTTTTTGCATTTACAAATGAAGTCTGCCTTTTGAAACTACCTTCAAAAAAAAACTCCTTTGGAACTGTTTCATTACTCTCCCTGAGGGAGACCGGGACCCCCGCTGTTACGTGGTCTTCCTGGACTTTGACTATCTGATTTTCTTCTTTCTGGTTTGCCTCGTTGCCTTGGAACTGTGAAGGAGAGTTAACTCTTCGCGTTTGGATTTGCTTGCTTCTCGGGATCGGCTCAGCTGCGCAATCCTCGGACGCCATCTTCTTTGAAAAGACTTATACACATCTCTGAATATTAGGCAAATGGGGCCTAAGAAACCACCAACGGGCAAGTCATTTTCGGCTCCCGCATCTGCCACCTCCAGTCCAAATATGCAGCTAACGAAAATTACTTCATTGTTACAACAAGAAGGGACTGGAGAGGGCCCAAAAGAACTATCTGTCTCCCAAATGTTTCAAGAAATCATGAGGGGACAAAATGAGTTGAAAAAATAAGTGACAGTGCTTAAAGAGGAACTCAGAGACGTTAAACATCATATTGCAGAAAATAAACAGAGAATTGTGGTGTTGGAGGAGGGAGCGGCTGGGCTGGGTGAAGAGGTTAAAGCAATCCGGAAGGGAAATATAGATCTGGAAAACCTTTGGCAAAAATAGAATTTGAAAGAATGTCCTTTTTTCTCAGATTCCAGAACCTACCAGAGACAGAAACTGAAGACCTTAAGGATATTATGAGTACAATTTTAGCAGAATATATCAAGAAAGATAAAAAACAGTTGTGGTGGGACATGGATCTGGTTTATAGGATTAATTCAACATATTCTAGAAGTCATAATGTTCCAAGGAAGGTGCATGTTAAATTCCTCAGGAGGACCATAAGGGTTGAGGTGCTTGGGGCCCAAAGAGAGAGACCATTGAAATATAAAGATGAAGAAATTACCATTCTTAAGCAGATTCCGAAAAAGATAAGAGAAGGAGGAAGTATTCCTCCTTATCAAAGAAATTATGCAATAAAGGAATTTGGTTTAGATGGTTATTGCCAGAGGGAATGTTGATCTTCTGGGAGGGAAATAGAATTAGAATTAATACAGTGCAAGAGGTGGAAGCCTTCATTAAAAAACATTTCTCCCTTCTAGAGGACGAACACAGTGAAGGTAGTGAAAAGGATAGCAAGGTAGAAGACACAAGGTGGGGCTGTGGCTTCCTCGGGGGACAGGGAGGAAGAAGCAATATCGAAAAGTATTTGAAATAATAGTAATTGTTGATATTCTAGAAAGTGACAAAAGAAAAATGATTGAACACATAGTTGACAATATAGAATAAGACTCTGTTTTCTGCTTATCTTTTATCTTTTGTTTTTAAGATTGTAAAAACTGTGAGATTTGGATGGATTTCTATCACTGGTGTGGGGGCTGCCAAAATTTTCTATGTATCCCCTTACCTTTTCCCATAAATGTTTAAAAACCAATAAAATTTTCTTTAAAAAAAAAGAGGAGTGAAAGGAGAGGAGAGTTTGCAGGAGAAAATTAGTTCCCTTAATTGGTTCGTGACTCTCCGAGACTCCTTGCCAAGTTTTGCAGATATCGGCCTGTCAGCTCTCCAAGCCAGATAAAGTCTGTGACCGTAAATCCTCCTTTGAAAGACTTTGCCCGCTGTGAATGAGCAAAATTCACAGCAAATTAATAAAAGGGGGTTTTGTCGGGAAGGAATTTGCTTCCTGTTCTTGGGAAGCCTAGGTCAGAACAGCAGAATCTCATTTCCAATTCATGACAACTACTGTGCTCAGAAGCCATTGCTTACCTGGGACGACTTCCAAGGACACGGGCCCGAAGGGCTTACGGCCCAGGAGAACATAAAGGTTGAATTTGTATTTTCGGGAAGGGACCAAGTTGGAAATCGTGGCTTCTCGAGAGTTCTTGTCCATTTTAAGCAGCTTGGGCTTCCCCTCGGCATCTTTATATTGGATCACAAAGGAGTCAAAAGGCCCAGTGGGGGCACCCCAAGAAAGGTGAACTGAGGTGTCTCTGACTTCTACAAGAGAGAAATCTCCTGGCCTGGGCTCTTCCGGTTCTGCTTCTGATTTTAAAAAAAAGGGAAAGAGAAAATGATGCTTAGGAATTTCTTGGAAGAAGAGGAAAGCACAGATGATGGGAGAAAATAGGACTGCGTGTATGAATCTTGCAGATTAACAGAGTTGGAAGGGACCTTAGAGGTCTGTGATGGCAAACCTATGGCACATGTGCCACAGGTGCCACCCGGAGCCATTTCAGAGGGCAGGCGAGACGTTGCCCTGTCAGCTCCAGCGCATGCTGACCAGCTGATTTTTGGCCTTGATTTTCGACTGTTTTTCACTCTCCGGAGGCTTCCCTCCCCAGGCTCCAAAAAAGCCGTCCACACATGCGCGGGGCATCGGGGGTGGTCATGTGTGCATGCGCAAGTGGCACAGTGCAGAGGGGCATTAAATTATGGGGGTGGGCACGTGAGTGTGCTTTTGGCACCCGAAAAAGGTTTTCCATCACTGCTCTATCATCTTGAGTTTATTATTATTGAGTTTATTAAATTTATAAACCACCCCCTCTCCCCGCAGGGACTTCTTCTTTGCTGGAAAAAGGACACCTGGAATAGAACAAAAATCAAGATGCCAGTTAGAACTTGGCGAATTCAAGGAATATAGTGAGGGTACCTGTAATTATTTTTGTTGAGAAGGGGGCGCTGTAGCTTCCGCCAGGTCTCTCTCCGTGCAACTCCATTTCATACTCCGTCCCAGGGTGCAAATCCACTAAGTCAACACTTCTCTCTGTCCCTGGAATGCTGATTTTTTGGGGAGGCGCCCCAGATTTGGGATCCCTGTAGTAGAGGGTAAACCTATGGAAGAAATTGGGCGGGGCCGACCATGTCACACGGAACTGGTTTGGAGAGATTTCGGTCAATTGAAGGTTCTTCAGTGGAGCTTCAGGGGTTGAGGTGGGTGGGGCGATGGTTTGGATCTTGTCATTTGTTGGTGAACTCGGAGCTGAAGGAAAAGAGATTTGAGGTGAGGGAACCAGAAATTCTTTTTTTTTAAAAGTTTCATCAACTTCCTCCCTTAGTTAGTCTGGCAAGCATATTTCTCTACTTCGTGGATTTTACAGAAAGCACCTTAGTCAGAATTTAGAACTTTTTCTAAGTATTCACTCTATTCTATTCGATCCCATTCCATCCTATATTATTATAATTTTAAGTGTGAGGAATTGATGCAAGTGTCATATCTGGACAACATGCTTAACTTGGCTAGTCAGGTGAGTGGAGTTGTGCCTCATTTTATGACCTTTTTTAACCACAGTTGTTAAATGAATCACTGCATTTCTCAAGTTAATTTCTCACTGGAAGTCTTTAAGAAGATGTTGGATAGCCATTTGCCTGAAATGGTATAGGGTTTCCTGCCTAGGCAGGGGGTTGGACTAGAAGACCTCCAAGGTCCCTTCCAACTCTACTATTGTATTATTGTATTATTGTATTATTGTATTATTGTATTATTGTATTATTGTATTATTGTATTATTGTATTATTGTATTATTGTATTATTGTATTATTGTATTATTGTATTATTGTATTATTGTATTATTGTATTATTGTATTATTGTATTATTGTATTATTGTATTATTGTATTATTGTATTATTGTATTATTGTATTATTGTATTATTGTATTATTGTATTATTGTATTATTGTATTATTATTGTATTATTGTATTATTATTGTATTATTGTATTATTGTATTATTGTATAGTAATCTGGTTGTTAAGTGAATTTGGCTTTCCCATTGACTTTGCTTGTCAGGGGATCATAAAAAATGATCACATGACCCCGGGACACTACAACCGTCATAAATACATGCGAGTTGCCTAGCACCCAAATTCTGATCACATGACCAGGGGGAGGCTGCAATGTTAAGTGTGAAAAATGGTCACGAGTCACTTTTTTCAGTGCTTCCAACACTGAACAACTTCCAACGGTCACGAAAGGAATGGTCGTAACTCAAGGGCTTCTTGTACCTCTCTGTGTGCTTTTTCATTGCAGTTTGAATTTTTGAGCTTTTGAAATGTGACAGATTATTACATGGGAACCAGAAACGGGAAATTTCTAGAACTGTAACCCAGAGTCACTCTGTGAGTGAGATGTTTCATCTCTCTAAATTTGATGAATAATGTTCCCAATCCTATGTTAAATGAAAGAAAAATTCACAAAAATGTTGACATCTGGATTTCCGAAGCTGAGTTGCTCATTAACGGAAAGCTTCAAATGTTCTATCTCAAAACAAGCTTAATTTCATAATTTCATAGTTGTGGTAGAATTCCACATAACTACATGTGTATTATTTTGGGCAGAGACCGGTTCTGTTTCAAGTATTCCATATAAATAGTCATGCTAAGGAACTAAGCTGCATAAGACATCATTGTGCCAAAGTAATGAGTCATTATGACAGTAAATAAGATGCCAAAATCAATAATTATGCATTCTCTAAAATATTTGCATTCAGCAGAACCAATTATAGGGAATATGTGGGACAGTGAAATTAATTTAAAAAGATAAACTGTTTAAATTAATGCATGAATTATTTTGAAGGTAGAAAAGGAATTCTGTTATTTAGCTTTCAAGTTTTTATCCTTCTTTTTTTGCTTAGCTTAAGGAGCATTGGTTTTGGTGCCAATTTTTTTTTCTGACATGGAAACTTTATCTAAGGATAAAGAACTTCAATTCAGAGCAAGGGCAGTGCTTCCTGAATCACATAACGCCCAATTCTAAATACACAAACTTTTTGACATCTAGACAAGCCCATTTCCTCCATTATAGAAACTAGCTATTTTCCGAAGGTGGGAGTATCTGCATAGATCATCCCGCTCTATCATTCTTAATCCACCTTTTACATAAGTATACTTTGTTTACCTTAGATTTAAAGAAGGGAAAATTGTTCAGAAATAGTGTAGGGTCTCCTGCTTGGGCAGGGGGTTGGACTAGATGACCTGCAAGATCCCTTCCAATTCTGTTTATTCTATTCTATTCTATTCTATTCTATTCTATTCTATTCTATTCTATTCCATTCCATTCCATTCCATTCCATTCCATTCCATTCCATTCCATTCCATATTATTATAATTTTGAGTGTGAGGAATTGATGCAAATATCCTATCTAGACAACATGCTTAACTTGGCTTTAAAAACCATAATTGCTGCATTCACATAACCTGCTGTGAGCAAGCAAATACAGGTACCAGCAGTCCTTAACTTACAACCATTCATTTAGTTCGAAATCGCAACAGCACTAAAAAGTGACTTATGACGATTTTTCACACAACCATTCACATGATCAAAAATTCAAATGCTGATTAAGGAAGCTGATGGAGGATTTTGAGATTTTACAAGATATGTAATAAGCAACAAGTTGCGAAGAGAAGTCCAAACAAAGTAGATTAAGGAAATAACGACAAGACCAAGTCCACAAATGGCAAAAGAAATGGGATTACACTATTACTGGAAAGACACAGGTTGAGATATAAAAACTAATAACAAAACACTAGTTAAAGTTAGTTAAAATTAGAGCATTATGTTAAAAATGTAGTGTTAATGATAAAGTTAGGTAAATAATTGATAATGATAACAATGTATATATATATATATATATATATATATATATATATATATATATATATATATATATATATATATGTATTGATTTGATAAGAAGAAATTTGATAAAAAATTTAAATGGTGAAAAAAAGGGAAAAAGTAAGTTAAACTTAGTCAAACTATCGTTAAATAAATGACTGATAATGATAATAATGTAATAATTTGTATTGATAGGATAAAAGGGAAATTGGATATAAATTGTAAACAATGATTAAGAAAAGAAGTCTAAAGATTTTGTTATTAAACATAATTAATTTTTATTTTGAATGTATTATAAAGGTATAATGTGGCTGGATGATATTGAAAATAGATAAGGGAATGCCACTATGTGGTTTTGTTTTAAATTTTGGAATGTTTGTTATAAAGGGACGTTAAAACAACTATAGTCATATGAAGGATGAGGTATGATGATAGCAATATATATAAATATATGTGATGTAAAATATATAATTTGATATGAATCAGAGGTGATGACTGTGGAAGGGATGCACGAAAACTCTTTGTAACCAATTGGCACACTTTCTACAATTTGTAATGGAGGATGATTTTGCTTGTTTTTATTCAAAAAATTAAATAAATTATATAAAAAATATTCAAATGCTTGGAACTGGCATGTATTTATGAAGATTATAGTATCCCAGGGTCATGTGATCCCCTTTTGTGACCTTCTGACAACCAAAGTCAACGGAGGAGTCAGATTCAATTAACAACTGTGTCACTGACTTAACAACTCCTGTGGTTCACTTAACAACTGTGGCAAGAAAGTTCGTAAAATGGGGCAAAACTTAACAACTTTCCTGCTTAGCAATAGAAATTTTAGGCTCAATTGGTCGTAAATCAAGGACTACCTGTACAGTTAGTGCTCGACTTATGACTGGTCTCCAAGTAACCCTTTGAAGATCCAGCGGACCCACCTTGGGACAGGGGTGGGTTCCTGCCAGTTCTAAGCTCTTCTATAGAAGAGGTTCCACAAATCTACAGTGCCGTTTAGAACCGGTTCCAGCTCTCTCCCCCCTCTGTCTGCACATCATCAAGATGGAGAGCGAGAGGAGGATTCTGGGAGTTGAAGTCCACAAGTCTTAAAGCTTTCAAGTTTGAACACCCCTGGGTTTTTTTTTTGCTAAAGGGTTAGGGGTGCAAGAGTCTTGTAATTTGACAGCTTTAAGACTTGCATACTTCAAATGCCAGAGTTTCTGAGCCAACATTTTGGTTGCTAAGCAGGAGCGTTGTTAAGTGAGTTTCATCACATTTTACAAGTTGGCCACGCCCACCCAGTCACATGGCTGCCAAGTCACTCCCACCTAGTCACATGGCTGGCAAGCCACTCCCACCCAGTTGCATGGCTGGCAAGCCACTCCCACCCAGTCACATCGCCGTCAAGCCACTCCCACAAAGCAGGCCACACCTACAGAAGAAGTTCTAAAAATTTTTGAAACCCACCACTGCCTTGGGGGTACTTAAAACCTGGATTCAAAGTTCCAACGGTCACCCCCTCAGCCACATGACAGAGCCTCGGTTGCTTGGCAACCAGGTCTCATTTACGGCTATTTGCAGCACCCTGCAGTCACATGACCCTAGTTTATGTTGGTTTTGCCCAAACGTGACATTTTACTTCCAATTTTGGCAAAACTGTGCCCAATGTTCACTTAACGACCACTGCACAAATGGTAGTAGAATCTGGTTTTCCACATGACTGACCCTCTTCACAACTGCCACAAATTACAACCGTGATAGGCAGACTCTGTTGTGGTAGTAACTCATGGACTGCCTTTCCTCCATTTTATGGCTCACACTGATAGTTTGCTCAACCAGCTACATGAAGGGCTGTTTTCACAGTGGGAGGTAGAAGCTGCCCGACAATATTGTGGGAATCAGGCCTAAGGTTCATTTCAACAGAGAGATATGCTAGCCAGACATGTATCAGAGCTGATCTTCCCACTATTGCCAGAAGAACAAGTAAAGTCTTCAGAATAGGTTCCCTTCATTTCGGAAAATAAAAACCTAGAAATCCCGGCTAAACGGCAAGACAGACACTTGGAGGTTGTGGTTTGGAGGTGTGAAGGTGGTGGCAACAGCAGCAGCGGCAATAATAGCAGAGCAACGACATAAACTGGCTCGACACTGAAAGCCAACATTGCTGGAACGGAAGCTGAAAAGAAAGTTTTCAGCCACAGAAATGCAACATTAAGGCAAGAACCTGAAGCCTGGAAAATGAAAGTGATTAAACACAAAAAAGACTTCTCTTGAACAACTGTCAGCACCTGATTGTGGCTGAAAAGAAAGCGAGTGGCATGTTAAAAATTCAAATAACACATAAGAGAGGACAATGTTCTACCCAAAGATAATTTTCAGCCTGATTTCAACACCCACACGTAAATGTTTTGATGGTCTGATTTTGATCTCTTCAGTTTTGACAAACTCTGCCTTACATGTGTATCTATTTGAGCCAACATATTGAGAAATGTTTTACCAAATTGTGTAAAACCTTTCAGTAAATCAGGAGAATATTGGACATAAACGTGTATCCATTTATATACAGGCTGCTGTGGGGTGATATTGAAGAAATTATTCTTCCTCAGAATGACTGTAAGGATAAAAATGGGGATTTCTTCAGAAGAAAGTCAGGTTTTAAATTATTAAGAAATAATTCAGTATATTTCAGTCACTTCTCTGTGCTCTCTAAGCTCTTTACACGTGTTATCATCCACAGTGGTAATAAAATCCTTCCTTGTGTGATTGTGTGGTAAAACATCCCATAGTTTGCAAGTAGACATCAGAGGAACTCTGGACAACATATAAAAGATGGACGGGAAGCACTTTGGCTATAGGAAGTGGCGTGTAGCAAAATCAAAACACATTAAACAAACTTTGGAGCCGCAAGTAAAGGCACATTTTGGCTTGGAGAAGAAATTAGCTGGTGGAGGTTGCGACGTCTGCGTGAAAGCAATATGGCAGAGAAGAAGGACTTTCTTTTAAGGGAGGAAAATAGCCAGCAGCCTACTATCCAAGCAACTTTGGGGGAGGACGTGAAAGCAAAGTGTGATTACATATTTGGCCATGTGTGGGTGCTGCAGAAGCTCGACTTTGTAACAACACAAACAAGGCGTGTGATGCGACTATTATAGGCAAAAAGAGAGAGAAAACTGCCATGGTGGAAGGCTGCCCTACCAACCCTGGTACCTGTGGCAGTTATAAAGGAGTATGACTTAGAGGAATGTCCCTTCATGACACCATGAATTTCCATCAAGTAGGTTGTCCCAGGTGACAATCCGGTGATGGTCGCTGTGGAAGCATCTCCAGGGACCATTAACTCCTTTCTTTCTCCAGTCACCATGTTTCGGTAGCGGATGACCACATGGTCAGAGATGCCCCTCACGCTGTCCAAAGACACCTCAATGTGGTCTGGGGAGCTGGTCACCACCGTTGGCTTGGCATGGTCCGGACGGAGGTATCCATCTGAGTAGACACTCTCTGCTTCCGTTATTGGGAGTTCCCTTTTCAGAGACAAGTTGCTGGTTTCTTGGACAAGACGTTCTTCAACCTTCTCTTGAAATTCGATGGGCTTCATCCGTTTGAGGTAGAGGTAGATGTCCCTGGCCACGCTCTGGATCGTCTGGTTGCCTCGGAGAGGGAAATTGGTGGCCCGGAGGTAGCTCTCGAGCCGCTCAAGGAGGGTCCCGTTGTATGGGGACAGTTTGGATGAGATATTCTGGGTCATTCTTTTCAGGAAGTGCTCCTTAGTCAGTAAAGTGGTGTTGGTGGGGCGGCGACCCGGATGTGGTTTAGTGCCTGGTTTCTTCCTTTCAGACTCAGAAGAGGGAGTGTCTGGCTTTTTATGGGAAGAGGGGGGTGGTGTCAAGTAGTTGCGACTTGGTTGAATTGGAGCTGGTGCTGGTGGGATCAAAAATGCAGGAGGTTATGGCAAAGTACTCAGAGGGAATAAGTCACGGAGGTGAGATGTATGGCTACTGGCTAGAAATACAGGTAGCCCTAGACCAGGGGTCAGCAAACTTAAACACTCAAAGAGCCAATTGGACCCACAGAAAAGAAAACAACGGGAGCCACAAAGGTCCTAACCGAAAAAACCCTGTTCAATTCCGGAGCTGACCGGAAGTTCAGTTCCCCCACCATAGAGTCTCCTCCTAGCGCGGCGTACTTTTTCCTCTACCTGTCTAGGGTAGAAAGCCCTATTAATTGTGGAGACAACTGGAAAACCCTCCCCTTGCCATAGAGTCTTTTCCTGGCGCACTGTGCTTCTCCCCCCTCACCCCCCCCGCCCCCACCGGAAGCTCCTCTCAAATTGTGGCGCCGACCGGTGACTGAGCCGCAGCAGAGGGAGGAAAGAGCCACATGCAGCTCCAGAGCCGCAGTTTGCTGACCCCTGCCCTAGACTTACAACAGTTTGTTTAGCGACAATCAGTAATCTACCATCGCACTGAAGAAAGGACAATTTTTCACACTTATGACTGTTGCAACATCCCCATGGTCATGTGATTCAAATGCAGACACTTGGCAACTGACTCATATTTATGACAGTTGCAGTGACCTGGGGTCATGTGATCATTTTGGGGTGACCTTCCGACAAGCAAAATCAATGGGGACGCTAGATTCACTTAACAACTTAACAACTGCTGTGATTCACTTAACAACAGTGGCAAGAAAGGCTGCAAAATGGGGCAAAATTCACTTAACAACTGTCTCATTTCGCAGTAAGAAACTTTGGGCTCAACTGTGGTTGTAAGTCGAGGACTACCTGTATGGAGCCCTATTTAACCTAGCTTTTTAATTTCCCCACCACTGTACAGTGCATTCAGAAAGTATTCAGACCCCCTTCGCAATTGTCAGTTCTGTGGTGCTGCAGTCCGATTCTACACTTGCTGGAATTCATTTTTTCCCCCTTATTAATCTACATTCAGTACCCCATCACGACAAAGTGAAAACAGAATTTTAGAAATGTCTGTGAATTTAGTAAAAGGAAAAAAACCTGAAATATCATATCATATGTGAAATATCATATCATATGTCAGGGGTGTCCAAACTTGAGAACTTTAAGACTTGTGGACTTCAACTCCCAGAATTCCCCAGCCAGCATGGCTGGCTGGGGAATTCTGGGAGTTGAAGTCCACAAGTCTTAAAGTTCCCAAGTTTGGACACCCCTGTCATATGTGAAACTCAAATGCCTCCCATTTTTCTTGATCATAGCTGGCATGTTTCTACACCTTGAAAGGAATCCACCTGTGGTAAATTAAATTGATTGGACATGATTTGGAAAGGCATTTCAATTTTTTTTCTTCTTTTTAATAAACTTACACACATTTTTAAAATGCTGTTTTCACTTTGTCATGGCGGGGTACTGAATGTCGATCAAAGAGGAGGGGGGGAAATGAAGTTCAACAACTGTAGAATTTGGCTAAAGGTGAAGGTAAAGGTTCCCCTCGCACATATGTGCTATCCTGACTCTAGGGGGCGGTGCTCATCTCCATTTCAAAGCCAAAGAGCCAGCGTTGTCCGAAGACGTCTCCGTGGTCATGTGGCCGGCATGACTAAACGCTGAAGGCGCACGGAACACTGTTACCTTCCCACCAAAGGTGGTTCCTATTTTTCTACTTGCATTTTTACATGCTTTCGAACTGATAGGTTGGCAGGAGCTGGGATAAGTAACAGGAGTTCACTCCGTTATGTGGCACTAGGGATTCAAACTGCTGAACTGCTGACCTTTCTGATTGACAAGGTCAGCATGTTAGCTACTGAGCCACCTCTAGAATCAGGCTGCAGCATAGCAACATTGACAAAAGCGAAGTGGCTCTGAATACTTTCTGAATGCACTGTTTAGATTGGAGCTGGCACATGCCACTGCAATGTTAGACTTGGAGACTTATCCATGCTGCCGATCCTGAATTTCCCCAAGGCTGCAATAAAAACAGATGGAGTTAGTGTCAGTCTTTTTACACGTTGCATCCAGGAAACTCCCGTGGTCTGGTTTTCAGAGACCTGCGGATTACATTAGAGGACGTTCAAATAACGAAAAGGCATTGCAATTATAACTGTTGAAGGAACGGAAAAAAATGAAGACTTGAAAAAAAAGAGTAGTAAAAAGGTAATGTAACTGTGAGGAAAGGCTTCCGTAGCGAATGAATGCAGAAACACTTTTCACTCATCCTTTCACACTTATTTCTGGTCATTTCATCACACCCTGCAAATAAAGCTTAAATGAGCCATTATTGACAAAACAATGGAAGAATGTTTTTCTGAGGATGCTGAACAACCTGGCTGCTAATTTGTTCACAGAACTAACTATCTATCTATCTATCTATCTATCTATCTATCTATCTATCTATCTATCTATCTATCTATCTATCTATCTATCTATCTATCATCTATCTATCTATCTATCTATCTATCTATCTATCTATCTATCTATCATCTATCTATCATCTATCTATCTATCGCTCTGTGTGTGTGTGTGTGTGTGTGTGAGTGTGTGTGTGTATGTGTGTGTATGTGAGTATGTTCCAGCATAACTCAGGAACGCCTTGAGCAATTTCAACCAAACTTGGTACACAGATGACTTACTCTCTGGAAACAAATACTGTGGGAGTAAGACACCCCTAACACCCTCGGGGTGCATGTTCTGTTACGATACAGCTTGTTGTGCCTTACAATGACTTCTACTATACTGTCGTAAAATGGCTTCTACTGTACAGTGCGGTGGAGTTGCCATGGTAACAGCTTTACAGTACTTCACAAGGGGGCTCCCTCTGGTAAGGGGGAAAATCCAACATTACAAATTATGTTTGGCCTAGACATTTTCCCCCTATAAATAAATACCTGGGCAACTCCGGGTTATCAGCAGTAGTAAAATATAAATATCTTTGTGGGAAGCTGTGAAACTGAAGGCCAAAGATTCTAGGTTACCCTGGAGAATCATGGATCAAGGATGCTGTTACAGAAAAATTTGGGACAGAAAAATTTTACTCTGGAGAACAAACATTCTTCAAATTCTGCTCCAAACCAATATCACTTAAAAACAGTGTTTTTCAACCTTGGCAACTTTAAGATGTGTGGACTTCAATTCCCAGAATTCTCTCGCCAATATGGCTGAGTGAAGAATTCTAGGCATTGAAGTCCACACATTTGTATGGTATTACATTATCTTGTGCCTTCACCCGTCTTTTTAGCCATGGTATTGGTTGTTTCTCATCACGTGATCATCAGATGGGGAGAACTCAACACATGGCTACCATTTGGAGTTGTATTTCTGAGTTGCTGCTCACTCCACACAAAGATCCAATTAGTCCAACATGCACAATTCAATATTCTGTGCCCTAGGAAGCAGCCCAGTTTTCCTTTCCTTTTTAAAACCCTTTCAACATAAAAGTGCTTTTTCCAAAAAAGCTAATACAATCCTTGGTTGTTATAAACAGAAGCATACATAGAATCAAAATCGTGTGAAGTATTAGTACCGCTTTATAAAACTTTAGTAAGACTACACTTGGAATGCTGCATCCAGTTTTGGTCACCACGTTACCAGAAAGATGTTGAGACTTTGGGAAAAGTGCAAAGAACATCTAAGACGATTAAAGGCCTGGAGACAAAAACATTTGAAGAAGGGTGACAGGAATTGGGGTACGGTCAATCTAGAGAAAAGATGGTCTAGGGATGACATGATAGCAGTCTTCCAGTACTTGAGGGGCTACCACAAAGAAGAAGTCAACTTAATTTCCAAAGCACCAAAAGACAAGAAACAATGGATGGAAACTAATGAAGGAGAGAAACAACCTGGAATTAAGGAGAAACTTCCTAACAGTGAGGACAATTAACCAGTGGAACAGCTTTTGCCTTCAGAGGTTGTATGTAATATATCACTGAAGGTTTTTAAGAAAAGATTGAACTGGTATAGTAAAATGGTATAGGGTCTCCTGCTTGAGCAGGGGGTTGGACTAGGAGACCTCCAAGGCCCCTTCCAATTCTATTCTGATTGAATTAAAACACTGTACTGTTGTTCCATGTGTTGCAGGAATACCAGAAACCAACCAACCCTCAGTGTTGAATCTCTCCTTGATCAGTTTCCATCCATTATTCCTTGTGTGGCCTTCAGATGCCTTGGAAAATAGCTTGACTGACTTCTTCCTCTCTGTGGCAGCTATCCTCAGATATTGGAAGACTGCTATCATGCCTTCCCTGGTCCTTCTCTTCACTAGACTAGCCATGCCCAGTTCCTGCAACCGTTCTTCATGTGTTTTAGCCTCCAGTCCCCTCATCATCTTGGTTGCTCTTCTCTGCACGTTTTCTAGAGTCTCAACATCTTTTTATAGTGTGGTGACCAAAATTGGATGCAGTATTCTAGGTGTGGTCTTACTAAGGCTTTATAGAGTGGTATTATTACCTCACTTGATCTTGATTGTATCCCTCTGTTAATGCAATTTAGGATTGTGTTGGCTTTTTTGGCTGCCGCTACACACTGCTGGCTCAAATTTAAGTCCTAATGACCAAATAACTGCAAAGAATATACATCCTTCCATTCCCCACCTGTCAGTTAAATCTGAAGAAGCTTCTCTTGAATGAGAAGCAAAATGTATTCAAAGGAAAAACAAAAACCAAGGAAGTCCAGTTGCCTTTCCAAAAAAGCACCTTTGGGACAACCGGGATCTGGATGATTGAGAATCTCCACAGACATTTCCAGACGAAATAAAGTTCTAGACCGATGCAGTCAAGACACTAGGGATCTACCTGTGGTGCTGACAACAATGCTGGTGGCTCGGCTGTTCTCACCACTCTGGCGGGCAACTAAGGTGATACGGTATCGCGTTCTGCTCTCCAGGTCTTCCAGGGTGACACGCTCGGGGGCTGCGGGCAGCTCTACGCGTCTCATGGCTTTGACGGGCCGAGTGGAAACTAGAGGGACGTAGCTGAGGATGTAGCCCTCAGGGCGAGAGGCTGGTGATTCCCATTGCAAGGTCAGGGAGTTTCCCGACACTTGTGATGACTGCAGGCCAGTGGGAGGAGCCACTCCTGGGGGGAAAGGAAGAGATACATGAAAAACAAGTCGTTGCATTGGGAGTGGGAATAAGGGTGGGGAACAACTGGAGGTGGAAAGAGACGGGGTTGAGCTTAACGAGAGGAGTAAACAAGAGTTACCACATCTGGCCTGTAAAATCCAGATGACACCAAAATGGCAGCTAAGAGCTAGAAAAAATAATAATATAACTCTTTGCTGCCATCTAATGGTTATTAAAATCCTTGTCCCAAAGGTGCTTTTTTCAAGAGGCAAATGGACTTTTTTTTTTTTACAATAATACAATACAATAGCAGAGTTGGAAGGGACCTTGGAGGTCTTCTAGTCCAACCCCCTGCTTAGGCAGGAAACCCTACACCACTTCAGACAAATGGTTATCCAACATCTTCTTAAAAACTTCCAATGTTGGAGCATTCACAACTTCTGGAGGCAAGCTGTTCCACTGATTAATTGTTGTAACTGTCAGGAAATTTATCCTCAGTTCTAAGTTGCTTCTCTCCTTGATTAGTTTCCACCCATTGCTTCTTGTTCTACCCTCAGGTTGCTTTGGAGAATAGTTTGACTCCCACTTCTTTGTGGCAACCCCCGAGATATTGGAATACTGCTATCATGTCTCCCCTAGTCCTTCTTTTCATCACACTAGACATACCCAGTTCCTGCAACCGTTCTTCATATGTTTTAGTCTCCAGTCCCCTAATCATCTTTGTTGCACTTCTCTGCACTCTTTCTAGAGTCTCCACATCTTTTCTACATCGTGGAGACCAAAACTGAATGCAGTATTCCAAGTGTGGCCTCTTCTGCTTCTCATCCAAGAAGCTTCTTCAGTTCTGACCGAAGGATGGAGAGTGAAAGGATTGATATTCCTTGCAGTCATCTGATTGTTAGCACTCTCTCTGAGAGTCATTGAGGCCACTTGGAGGTTTACCTCAGGGTCACCTGTATAGTGCAAATAGGTTGTGGAACCTTCTTGGAACTGCTGAAAAGACTGCGTTGCAAAATCCTCCATTCCCTACCATTCAGTCAGAACTGGAGAAGCTCCTTGGATAAGAAGCAAAACGTCTTCAAGGAAAAACAAAGAAAGTCCAGTTGTCTTTTGAATAAAACACCTTTGGAACAAACATGAGTTGGATGACTGAGAATCTCCATAGACATTAAGATTCTTGCATCTCAGACCAGTTATTCCTAAATGAGGAATAACAGGAGCTGCAGCTATTTAATGCAAGTAAGGATCAAATGCAGAGAAAGCAGCATAACAAACAGGGAGATATAAACCATTATTTAATAATGGGCTGATTTACCTCCTCTTAAACTAGCATAATTACATCCATTTTAATGTGTTTTTCCTCTTACTAATTTCATAGATAGAATAACAGAGTTGGAAGGGACCTCGGAGGTCTTCTAGTCCAACCCCCTGCTTAGGCAGGAAATCCTACACCACTTCAGACAAATGGTTATCCAACATCTTCTTAAAAACTTCCAATGTTGGAGCATTCACAACTTCCGGAGGCAAGTTGTTCCACTGATTAATTGTTCTAAGTGTCAGGAAATTTCTCCTTAGCTCTAGGTTGCTTCTCTCCTTGATTAGTTTCCACCCATTGCTTCTTGTTCTGCCCTCAGGTGCTTTGGAGAATGGTTTGATTCCCTCTTCTGTGTGATAGGATCTTAATGAGGATGTTCACTCTTTATTTTTATTTACTTAGAATGATATTTGGAGAATGAAAACAGAAAAAAAAAACAGAAAGAGAAAGAAAGAGGAGAGGGAAAGAACACAATGAAATCTGGCAAACTATACGAATTGCATAAAAGATTTTCAAGAAATGAGAGGGGGGGAAAGGCATTCTAGTATTACAGGAAAATCCTTGACTTACAACCAAATTTGTTTAGCACCCATTCAAAGTGACAAAGCGGCACTGAAAGAAGTGGTGTACGTCCAGTCCGTGCACGTATGACTGTCGCAGTCATGTGATCATGATTCTGTCTCTTGGCAACCGGCGGGTAAATCACACGGTTGCAGCGTCCTGGGGGATCACGTGATTGACACTTGCAATCTTCCCAGGCAGCTTCTGACAGGCTAAATCAACAGGTCAACTGGCTTTGCTTAATGACTGCATGGTTCACTTCATCACCGTGGAAAAAAAAAAAGGTTATGCGAGGACCCATCTTTGACCAGATCTGAATATACGTGGGACTTAGAGAGAATAGACCAGACCTAAATTTCCTGCTTGACAAGGAGAAGGGAATTTGTACGAACATGGAAGGAGGTCAACGAGGGGTTGGGGGAGGGAAATGGAAAATGCAGGAGGCAGACAGAAATGGAGCCACAGCTCCAGACTACATACGCGTACGCACGGTCTGGGTGAAAGGGGGTCCGTAGTGTTGCCCTTTTTCCACCCGAACGGTGACTGTGTATTCCTCCCCCGGCTTTAGTCCTTTGTATTCAAAGTCCCTTTCGTTGCCAGACAGGTGAATGGATTCGCCTGCCTGAGGATCCTTCTGCAGGTTGGAAAAAGGGGGAAAAAAGAGACAGAGTGATACCACACAACATACAGATGCTCAGGAGCAGGGGTGTCAAAGTCGATTTCATTGAGGGCCGCAGCAGGGTTGTGTTTGACCTGGAGGGGGGACCGGGGTGGGTGTGGCCACGGTGGCCGTGGCCAGCTCGATATCACTCGTTTTGGGGGTCCCTGTGGTGGCCTGAGCACTCTGCCAGTGAAAACAGGCTCCCGAGCTCCGTTTTCAGCTGTGACGGCCTCCTGCAACCCTCTGCCAGGGAAAATTGCGCCTCCTACATTCTAAACGCAGGTAGTCCTCCACTTTCAACAGTTCATTTAGAGACCATTCAAAGTTACAACAGCCTGAAAAAAAGTGACTTTTTTGCAGCATCCCCATGGCCATGTGATTAAAATTCAGGTGCTTGGCAACTGACACCTCTTTATCTCAGTTGCCGTGTCCTGGAGGGTCCTGCGATCACCTTTTTGGGACCTTCCGGCAAGCAAAGTCAACAGGGAAGCCAGTTTCACTTAATGACTGTGTTAGTAGTTTAACAACTGCAGTGATTCACTTAACAAGGGTGGCAAGAAAGGGTGTAAAACGGGGCAAAATTCACTTAACAACCTTCTTACATAGCAACAGAAATTTTGGGCTAATTGAAAGTTGTGACGTATAAACATAAATAGTTGGGGGGAAATTTTTTACATTGTAAAAACAATCAGAATAAGCTAAGTGATTACATAAAGGTATATTGTTATTAAACAGATAATTAAGAATGCAAGGGAATGAGGCTTGCTGAAAGGAAAGAAATATTAATTATAATTGAACATATGATGTAAAATGAAAGTAAGGTACCTATTCATATTAGATGAAAAATTTGTGACTGTGTATGTAACCGAAAATATGGATGCACAAAGCTTGTAACCAAATGATATGCTGTACGTAATGGATGAGAATTTTTTTATGTTGTTTTTTTTATGTTTAAATTTTTTTTTTTTTAAAAAAAGAAATTTTGGACTCAATTGTGGTCGTAAGTCGAGGACTGACCTGTAGAACGGTTTCTGTGAGTAGTGCAATTTCACTGAGTGTCTGGGGAAAAAAACCTACTGCTATTTTTATTTCTTTCTAGGAGTGAGTCTTCTTGCATATGCACCAGTGGTGGGATTCAAATAATTTAACAACCGGTTCTCTGCCCTAATAACCAGCTGGGTAGGCATGGCTTGGTGGTCATGTGACTGAATGGGCGTGGCAACTTGACATCACTCACATCGATGGGCACTTTGCCTTAGCTGCTACAATGTAATAAGGGTTAACCGGAGAGGCAGTTTCTGTAAACAGGGCAATAAAGATTAGGCTAGAAACAACACCAGAATGTTTCCTTCCTGCCCTCCTTACAGGATTAGCCCTGTATAGTGGGAAAAAACCAAAATGAGATTTCTTCCAACAACCCGTTCTCCAAACTGCTTAGAAAGTTACCAACCGATTAGGTGTGAACTGGCTGAATCCCATCACTGATATTGCACACTTAAAACAAAGTTTACCAAGTTAGATCTTCAAAATGCACACATAGCCAGGTATCACAACTAGCTTTAAATTAAGTGTTCCTTTACTGCACATTCCTCAGATTGTTTTCAAGAAGCTATTACAGGAGGGCTTCCTGTAATAGAAGAGCCATGGTGATGCAGTGGTTAGAATGCAGTATTGCAGGCTAACTCTGCCCACAGCCAGTAGTTCGATCCTGACTGGCTCATGGTTGACTCTTTCATCCTTTCAAGGTTGATTTAAATAAGGACTCAGATTGTTTGTGTGTGGGGGGGCATATGCTGACTCTGTAAACAGTTTAGAGAGGGCTGTAAAGCACTGGGAGGTGGTGTGTATATCTAAGTGCTATTCTTATTGCTATTGCTTTAGTAGCAGAGCGGCTATGGACTTCGCCTGACATGCAGAGCTGCTGATTCAAAAAACTGGCAATGACATTTTCTTTTGCTTTCATTACTATTTATTCATTCCTGGCACTACCCCCTCCTCTTCAATTTATTGATTCACTACGATGTTTTTCCCAAAATAAGACAGGGTCTTATTTTCTTTTGACCCCCGAAATAAGCACTTGGCCTTATTTTCGGGGAGGTCTTATTATTTTTGAGGTGCAGGAGGTGGCGAGCGTGGTCACCTCATGGCTGCTGCTGTGTTGCAATATTTTCAGGGAGAGCTTACTGTTCTGAACCCCCTCCGTCCAGTAATGAATGCCGGCACAGGCTTAGCTGGATGCCACACTTTAATAACAGGACTACAGTCTCACAGAACTCACAGATAAGACCTTGGCAGCAACTCAGACTCCGACAGATACAGATAACAGCTTCTCCAGCATGTTACAAATGGAAACAGATCAGACCAGACGTACTGCAGATTACTTTAAACGGTTGTATCCTGCAAGAAGTCTCCTCTCCAAATCTCTGTTTATATAAGCTCTTGGGAGGAGCCACGCCCCAACCACCTGAGCTTCATTATCTTTTAGGAGCTTGTCTCTGGAGCAGCTGTTGCCTTCGTTTCTCCACCCTCCCGATCTTCCCCACTGCTCCATGCCTCAGGCGCCTCCTGGTGGCCAACCAGCCTCTCTGGTCCCTGCTCTGCGTCTGAACCCTGCCCAGGGTCCTCCACCTCCTCCATAGCCGACTTGTAGGGCTCGTCGCTATCTGAGTCGCTCAGCAGCTGCAAAGGATCCTGCTGGGTCACAACAGCTTATTATGTGCTCAAAAGCCCAATTGGGTTTATTATCCGGGGAGGTCTTATTTTCAGGGAAACAGGGTAGTTTATCATTTCGAGAGACAGGGATTTAACCCCAGTTTCAAAGAAGCCAAACGAACAAGGTTTTGTGGAGCCTTAGTGTGGTTCTCTCAGTTGATGCTGGTGCCATTTCCGCATTCACTGTCCAGAATTCCATTGGAAGGTGAGTAGCCATAGGCAGTCGATGAATGAATGAATGAATGAATGAATGAATGAATGAATGAATGAATGAATGATTGAATGAATGATTGATTGAATGAATGAATGAATGGACCTGGGACTTAGCTAAATCTTCCCCCCTCTGTATTTCAATGATGCACTGATCATTTTTTTAATAATGCATTGGAAAAAAGTAGGTAGCTATTTTTAATGTACATTACTTGGTGATTCACATTGAAAAGGGCCAGATCTGTGATCATATACTAATCCTTACCATCTTGACTCCTCCCTCTCCCTCCCTCTCCTACGCACGCACGCACGCACACACACACACACACACACACTGGCTATTCCTGCCAATACGAAGTAAAATGCAACAAGCAAAGCGGAGAGCACAATTTGAGCGGACACAAGCTGTAAAATCCTATCTTCATGCAGATCAGGAGAACACAAAAAGAAAATGCGTTTGAGCTGAACTGGGGCCGCATAAAGGACGAACCCCATTTGCCATCTGTGCCTTCCAGAAATGGACAGCTGGACTGAGTGGAGCGGCCTTTAGTAGCCTAAAAAAAAAAATCCAATTGTTTTCTTATAGTAGGAGCTACAATGAATAGAAATGAGTTCTGGTTGAACCCAGATGTCGAAGCACCACAACTACCAGCATTCCCTCTGGTCACACCGCCTGGGGCTGCTGGGAGTTGTAGTTTAGCGACATTTGGAAGGCAGCCCAAGTTGGATTCTCCACTTCTGTTGCCCAAGCACATTGTCCCCAGGGTGTATCTTGTTACCTTGGGTGCCACATGGATCTCATATCCATCCACAGAAATATCGGGGTAGTTCCACTCCAGGCGGAAAGAAGTTTCATCTCGATTTGAAACACGGACACCAATGGATGGAATCTCTGGTTAGGAAAAGGGGAAAAAACATACGGTGTGTGTATATAAGAGCAGAAATCAATACTGCTTGCTTTCTCATTTTATAGTTATCTCTTTAGAATTTTGCTGATAAGGTTGCCTTTATTGTCTGAGGGGAGATAGTCAGTGAGCATCACCAACAATCAAGTGCACACTTCTGTTAGCGATGGATAACGATATTAGCGATATTATATTCCATAATAGCTCAAACACTAGATAACTTATGCCCTGTTGAGCCATTATTTCAGAGATATTTCCTTATCTAAGAAAAGAAACAGAATCACCACAAGTGGGCAAAAAAGCAATGAGTATGGAAGCAACTTCTGATTTCCTGCAGGCTTCCCCATTGATTTTCTTTGTAGGAAGTTGACAGGGAGCATTAGAAATCTTCCTTTCTGCCTTCCCTATTCCCCCCTTCCTTCCAAGCAGGCAAGTACTGTAAGTAGCTGCTGCTGGGTGGGGGAGGAACCGAGGGATTATGAGAGCGGCTGGGAAACTGTCACAGACTGCTCAAAATGAGCATCACATGACTGCAGCAGTAGCTCAGCAGCACTGAAGTTCTTCAGAGGAAGACTCAATGTGAAAATAAGAAGGCATGAGGGTTGGTTTCCGAATGTTTCGTTACCAGGCTAGGTAACATCTTCAGCGGAGTTTAGGGGATGTCAGTGTCAGTGTTCTTCTGTTTTTAAGGGCTTCAGGGTGGGTGTTACCTTGCCTGGAAACCTTCAGAAATCAATCCACAAGCTCATAGAATGAACCTTTAACCTCATCCTACATCTGAGCTACAGATATTCACCACTACTGCATACGAAGGAATTTCCCTATAATGGGAGAACAACTAATCAATGGAACAGTTTAGCTCCCAGAGCTAAATCCATGCAGGTGTTCAAAAAAGATTAGGCAGCCATGTTGCCCAGGAAGGTATAAGGACTCCTGCCTTGGGCAGGCGATTGGAGTACCAAGACTTCCAAGGTCCCTATGATTTTATGACAACTTCCCCAAATTTCATTTCCTTGGGAGTTATGGATCACAGATTTTGGATGCATTCTTTAAATTAGCTCATTTGGGGCATATGGGTTCAAAAATGGTTGCCCTAGGACAGGGGTCCCCAAACTTGGCAACTTTAAGACTTGTGGACTTCAACTCCCAGAATTCTGGAAATTGAAGTCCACAAGTCTTAAAGTTGCCAAGTTTGAAGACCTCTGCCCTATGATGCACCGTTTTGCCAATTAAAGATTACAGGAAGGACACTTTTAATAGCATATAGATTTGTGCAAGAAAATCCACAGCTCCTTTTTCCTCTCTCTGGTAGCAAAAAATGACCTTGTCGCTTATTCGTTCAGTGTTTCTCAACCTTGGCAACTTTTAAGATGTGTGGACTTCAACTCCCAGAGTTCTCCAGCCAGCATATGTGGGCCAATTCAAAACACACATTAAGGGGATTTAACAGCTGAAGCAAAATAGCATTAAAAAAGCTGCTGTTTTCCAGGAACCTTAAAACCCAATCCCAATCGTTTAACTCGTTCTCCAAAGCACCCGAAGACAAGACAAGAAACGATGAATGGAAACTAATCAAGGAGGGAAGCAACCAGGACTTTCCTAACAGTGAGAAGAATCAGCCAGTGGAATGGTTTGCCACCAGAAGTAGGGGCTTCATCACTGGAGGTTTTAAAGAAAAGGCTGCCCAGCCAGCTATCTGAAATGGTACAAGGTCTCCTGCTTGAGCAAGGGGCTGGACTAGAAGACCTCCAATGTCCCTTCCAGCTCTATTCTGGTTGATTGTTTAAACCTTTGTGCCTACCTACTGAGCAGTCATCGCCCGAATAGCCACTGTTGCACACGCACGTCCCATTCCGACATTCTCCGTGGCCACTGCAGTGCTCCGGACATGCCAGCTGACCGCAGTCAGGGCCAGTGTAGTCTGGGTGGCAGGAACACACCCCTCCCTGCAGGCAGTGGCCTCTCTGGTTACAATCATTGGGGCAAGTCTTGGTGCCACAGGCCGGCCCGATGAAGCCTGGCTCGCACACGCAGCGTCCATGACGACATTCTCCACGCCTGTTGCAGTTGCTAGGGCAAGCTCGGCTTGCGCAATCCGCCCCGCTGTAACCCGGGTTGCACACGCACCGTCCCGAGACGCATTGGCCATGTCCATGGCAGTTCTGGGGACAAACTGGGTCGGAGCAGGAGGGCCCCACATATCCTGGGAAGCAGGTGCAGCGGCCGTCCACGCAGCGTCCTTGGTCATTGCAGTCATCGGGGCAAGGGGGCGGCTCTTCGCAGCTGACCCCCGAGTAGCCAGGCTGGCATTGGCAGTGCCCATTGACGCACCTGCCGCGCTCTGGGCCACCGCAGCCTCCGGAGCAGACCGGCTCGGCGCAGGTGGGACCGCCCCAACCCGACTCACATTCGCACAGGCAACGAGAGAGGTCGAAGGATCCGTGGTGCGAACATAACGTGCGGATGTCTGTTTGGCCTAGAGAAGAGAGAGAAACATAAGGAGGCCGAGGGAGGAATTGTTTGTCTGCAAATCACGTAATGTTTGTATTTATAGCCCCTGGGAAGGAAGCCCGTGAGTTCAGCTGCTTGTTTTACCTTCCGATGTGAGAATGAATGAAAATAAAACTCGGGTCTTCTAAAGGCTGGTTTTCACAAAGTTATTTGTAGGAAGGGAGGGAAGATGGAGAGAAGATAGGAAGGAGGAAAAGGAGGAGGGAAGAAAGGAAAAAAGGAGGGAGGAGGGAAGAAAGGAGGGGGGAGGGAAAAAAGGAAGGAAGAAGAAAGGCACTGGGCAAGAAAGAAAAAGATGGGAAGGAAGGAGACAGGGAGGGAGGAAGAGAGAAGGAAGAAAGGAGGAAAAAAGAGGGATGGATGGAAGGAAGGAAGGCGGAGTGGAGGACAGAAGAAAGGAAAAAAAGATGGAGAGAGGAGGGAAGGAAGGAGGGGGGAGGATGGGAGGGAGAAGGAATAAGGAAGGCAGGGAGCAAGAAAGAAAGGAGGAGGAGGGAAGGAGGAAAGAAAGGAAGGAGGAAGAGAGAGAAGGAAGAAAGGAAGGAGGGAGGGAGGTGGGGCAGTGAAGAAAGGAGGAATGGAAGGCGGGAGGGAGGAGGGAAGAAAGGTGGGAGGGAGGGAGAAGGAAGGAATTTAAGGAAGGAATTTAAATGGAATGATGTATGGAGGGAAATAAATGACTAGATAAAGGGTTTGTATTCTAGAGGAGGGGCTGAATGTAATGTATCTAAGATGTGCTGGATGGAGAGGGGAGGGTGGTGTTTCTGGGACCTAAGAGCTTGCAGTCATCATTCTTTGGTAAAGAACAAAGGACTTAATTCACGCCATTCCCCGTTTCCTTGATCCCAGCTCCGAAATGAACTTCCTAAGGTACAAAACATTCCAACCACCGGGTAAAATTCAACCCTGCCCTCCTGCTCTCCTCTCTCCTTACCTTCGCTGGCTTGACTACGGGTGGGCGTGGCAGGGCAGCAGCCTCCCCCAGCTTGGCATGTTTCCTGTAGGACCCGCACTTCATTTTCCAGGGCCTGCAGCCTTCTCCAAAGCTCCTGGGTGTCTTCGGTGCCAGGGGGACACCCACAAGACTGTTGCGGGAGGTTGATGCGATGGGTGAAAACCACGTGCTCTTGATCTGACCCTTCCAGGGTATGTTCAAACTGGCCCCCTCCCCGAGAAGATCCAGGAGGACCTAAGGCCTCTTGGGGCAGTGGGGAGGCACCCTCGTTCGGCGTATCTTCTCCGGCCACCTTAATTGTGTAGACATGGGAGAAGACGGTTGCATTGGAAGGGATGAGGGGGCGGGGGAGACGTGCCCCCCAGGAAACCCCCAGCCAGCAGAGGAGCAGAAGGAAATACATTCCCTTTGAGGGCCTCTCCATGATCCTTCAAGAGACCTGTAAGGAAGGGGACGATGAGGAAGAGAAATAAATCAGGGCTAAATTTGGGAAAGAAGAGGACAGAATTAGAACGGCCGAAGACAACAATCCTCACGGTCAAGGAGCCAAGCACTTTTCTTAGCATGTGTTGGGGAAAAATATGCCATCTGGAAAGACACTGGAAATATGGAGGCTAATTGGAAAGATGGTTTTAATGATGAAGCAGAACCACATGGGTTCTGGGCAATTGACCACATGGAGTTGAGAGTGGGGAGAGGGTATTTATACCTTCTCTTGAGCTATGCACTTGAGCTTCCTGTTCCTCTGCAAGAACATGTATTCTATTGGGTGTTGTCAGACTCCCATGGGGCCATGTACAAATTCTAGAAGTTTGTCTGAGCTAAGCTTGGTTGAAGTTTGGCTGATGCAATGAAGGGGCTTGTTGGACAATTCCTACTGTGGCTGGGGGCTAACCCTACCTTTGTTCAGACCTTGCTGCAGGGAGTAATGGATTACCAAATTTGCATTTCTATAAGTATAAGTATAATCTTTGTTGTCATTGTACTTAAATACAACGAAATTGGTTCTCTACTATACTAAAAACTGGCCTCAGGTTAGTATCTGCTTGGGGGCAGGGAATTGGGGCTCTGAGTTTCTATCTCCCTTTAGATTTTTATTTCTCTTTTAGGGGAAATATGTTATCCTGCCTTTTTAAAAATATTTCTCAAAATGTTTCATTCTTCTAGGAGAGGGGTGGATTGCTAACTTTCTACACTTGGAAGCCAGATGGGTTTTACAAAGTTGGCAGCTTTTTTTAAAATATATTTTTATTATTTTTACATTTCAAACAATGCAATACCGCGGAGTCGAAGTGACCATACATTCACATTATATACAACTAGTTTCAACCATTAACAATTAATCTACTTAATACATTGTCTATCCTTCTGTCCAATCACAATATATACATTTGTTCCAGTCTTGTCATCTTGTCTTATACCAATCATAAAATCTATTCCATATCTATACAGCACTTTGATCAGTCTGTTTTCTGTCTGTATCAAAAGTTTATCTAATATTGTGTAGTCTTTGGCAATACCTTCGTTCTTCCTATCCTGTGCATACCTTGATTGTATCTGTAAATAAGACCACCATTCTACTTGTACTCCTAGTGATGTCAATTCTGATCTAGTTTTGATCTCCCCTGTCTGTTCAATAACTCTTTATATGTGACTATATTTTCCATATTGATTAAATTTGGGTGTATGTATGCTTCCATCGTAGATAGCCAAATAGGTATTTTGGTATAGTGGTCATGTTTAATTTTGTTCCATATTAGTAACAGAGATTGTCTGATGTAATGTCTACTAAAATATTTGTGTGCAGATCCTTTTTCATACCAGAGGAAGGCATGCCAGCCCAAAGTTGGCAGCTTTAAGAGGTGTGGACTTCAACTCCCAGAATTCCCCAGCCAGCCATGTTGACTGAAGAAATCTGGGAGTTGAAGTCCAGGCATCTTAGCGGTGACATGATAGCAGTGTTCCAATATCTAAGGGGCTTCTGCAAAGAAAAAGGGGTCAACCTAATTTCCAAAGTACCTGAGGGCAGGACAGGAAGCAATGGATGGAAACTAATCAAGGAGTGTTCCAACTTAGAACTAAGGAGAATTTTCCAGGCAGTTAGAACAATTAATCAGTGGAACAACTTGCCTCCAGACTGGAGGTTTTAAAGAAAAATTGGACTTGCCTAGAACGGTATAGGGTCTCCTGCTTGAGCAGGGGGTTGGACTAAAAGACCTCCAAGGTCCCTTCCAACTCTGTTATTCTGTTTTTCTGCCCACTTTGAAGAATACAGGTTCAGATGGATAGTTTGAAAGAGACAACTCAAGGGATGGGGGCCTGATTTCCAAAGTTTAGGAGAATGGATTAATTGGAAGTAGGAGGAACTCAACTTACTGGTTGTTATTCTTTAAGAGAGCCACACCGTTGATCAACAAAGGCAATTTATTTTTACACACAATTAGCCCAGTTTGGAGAGAGGAAGGAATAGGCAGAACCTCTGTCTCTATCTTTGTGAGCTTGCTGATAAGAAGAGAAAGTAAACTATGGAAAAAGAAATCCATCATTATACCAGGACCCCTCGGAGCGATACCCAAGGACTTCCACTATTTGGAATGTTTGAATTTATCAGACCCAAACACTCCAATTTTACCAAACAAAAACAAAAACCCCACCCCACCTCGCTTGCAACTGCATATATCTTAGAAATTGTTGGAAGAAATGTCCTTCTGGGTTCAGTTCCAAGTGGGGGAGAAAAACACTGGAAACATGGCAGCTGCTTGGAAAGATGGTTTTAATGGTGGATGGGACCACATGGTTTGAGGTCCTGGGGGAAAAAGGGGAGGGGGTGTCACATGCCTTGAAGATCTTGAAGTAAAAGGGCAGAGATGCTGAGAGTCCCTGGGTTTTATGCCCTCTCTGAGCTTTTGAATTTGAGCTTGCATTCTGATTGGTTGTCAGACTCTCATGGGGCCATGAAAGGGCAACTCTGTAGGTTGTCTTTTGAGTCCCAAGCTTGGTTGAGCTGTTGCTGGATGATGATGTAATGAAAGGGTTTTGGGCAATTCCTAATATGGCTCTGCCTGAAGGAGGTAGATCTTTGTTATGTAGAATAGACTGGCTCAGGCCTTAATGGCCCATTGACAAAGGGGGGTGGGGTGGAGTTTCTGTCTCCCTTTTAGGGGAAAATATTCTGCCCTTTTAATATTTCATTTTCCTAGGAGAGGGGTGGGTGTAGGAATAATATTCCTACAATGTTATATTTAAAATTCTTAGTCTCTTCGGTTACGACTTGAATTATTAAGTTTTCACCAGTCTTAGACTGTGAATCTGTGAAATCATAATAATAGAGAAATCTATATACTGAGGACAAATACCAGAATGGACTATCCTCGATAAATAGAGATAATTGAACTGTATGTACTGTAGGAAGTTAGCACCCACCCCTCTCCTAGAAAAATGAAATATCCCGGGAAATACTGAAAAGGCAGAATATTATATTTCCCTGGATAAGAAATGGAGGAAAAATGTTTTTAGGCAGGAATCAGACTCACTCTTAATAGCCCGTACCTTTGTCAAGGGGCCATTTAAAAAACCTGGGCCTGTCTATTCTACGTAACAAAGATCTCCTCCCTTCAGCTCCAGGGTGATGGGATTAAGGCACGATAGTATTAGCCCTTTACCCATCTCACCACAGGGCACCTGGGAAGAAGCAATGCTCAACCAAACTTGGACTCAAGACAGCCTAGAGAGTTGCCCTTGCATGGCTCCATGGGAGTCTGACAACCAATCAGAATACAAGCTCAGGTTCAAAGCCCAGAGAGGGCATAAAACCAGGAACTTTCAGCATCTCGGTCTCTCTTCTTCACCCAACATCTTCAAGCATGTGATCCCCCTTTTCTGTTCAGGAGCTCAAGCCATGTGATCCTGTCCACCATTAAACCATCTTTCCAAGCAGCCTCCATGTCTCCAGTGTCTTTTTCCCCACTGGAAACTTTACCCAGAAGGACAATTTTTCCAACAGTACTTTAGGCAAAAATGTATTTCTGGTACTAAGCGTTAAAACGCCTCCTTTCTTTTTTTCCCCCTCGCCCGTTCACATTTTCATAGAGGTTGAAGAAATGCAATAAATAAAGTAGAATATTTATAGCTCAGGGTTGAAGGGTGTTTGGTGCTCTCTGAGCTTGGTATCAGAGCCAAAAAGAGATCAAAAAGACCAAAACACCAAGATTAACATCTGACCAACAATCAAGAAGTAAACACTAATGCAATCAAGCAAGCAAGCTA
Source organism: Natrix helvetica (assembly GCF_964273705.1). Taxonomy (NCBI): domain Eukaryota; kingdom Metazoa; phylum Chordata; class Lepidosauria; order Squamata; family Natricidae; genus Natrix; species Natrix helvetica. The sequence continues at coordinate 354,323,203 of NC_138548.1, read as the reverse complement.
ACAATAAACAGCCCAACCAAAGAACCACCAAAACCACTAACACTGACAGGACAAGTCACTGGAATATAAAGTGAGAGCAAAACCCACTCCTTGCTAGTACTGATGGTGTTACCTAGTTTGGGTAATGAAATGTCTGCAAGAAAACAAGGAAGCTCAGAGAGCACCAAGGACCCTTGAAATTCAATAAAAAGCAGTGTGCAGCAGCTGCCAAAAAAGCCAACGCAGTCCTAGGCTGCATCAACAGAGGGATAGAATCAAGATCACGTGAAGTGTTAATACCACTTTATATAATGCCTTGGTAAGGCCACACTTGGAATACTGCATTCAGTTTTGGTCACCATGATGTAGAAAAGATGTGGAGACTCTGGAGAGAGTGCAGAGAAGAGCAACAAAGATGATTAGGGGACTGGAGGCTAAAACATATGAAGAACGGTTGCAGGAACTGGGTATGTTTAGCTTAAGAGAAAGAAGGACTAGGGGAGACATGATAGCAGTGTTCCAATATCTCAGAGGTTGCCACAAAGAAGAGGGAGTCAAGCTATTCTCCAAGGCACCTGAGGACAGAACAAGAAGCAATGGGTGGAAACTAATCAAGGAGAGAAGCAACTTAGAACTGAGGAGAAACTTCCTGACAGTTAGAACAATTAATCAGTGGAACAGCTTGCCTCCAGAACTTGTGAATGCCCCAACACTGGAAGTCTTTAAGAAGATGTTGGATAGCCATTTGTCTGAAGTGGAGTAGGATTTCCTGCTTAAGCAAAGGGTTGGACTAGAAGACCTCCAAGGTCCCTTCCCACTCTGTTGTTTTATACAATAATACAATACAATACAATAGTAGAGTTGGAAGGGACCTTGGAGGTCTTCTAGTCCAACCCCCTATACCATTTCAGACAAATGGCTATCCAACATCTTCTTAAAGACTTCCAGTGTTGGGGCATTCACAACTTCTGGAGGCATTTTCTGTTCCACTGATTCATTGTTCTAACTGTCAGGAAGTTTCTCCTCAGTTCTAAGTTGCTTCTCTCCTTGATTAGTTTCCACCCATTGCTTCTTGTTCTACCCTCAGGTGCCTTGGAGAATAGTTTGACTCCCTCTTCTTTGTGGCAACCCCTGAGATAGTGGAAGACTGCTATCATGTCTCCCTTAGTCCTTCTTTCTATTAAACTAGACATACCCAGTTCCTGCAACCGTTCTTCTCTTCTAATAATAAAGAGATTAGGGGTCTGGTTTTTGCTTTTGCAATGGCTCACTACCAGTGTGAAGGAATTAGGAAGTGTGATGCAGCTATCACCGGTGGCATTGATGTGGGCAGCAGGAATGCGAACAGATTCCATGACGCAGATCCCACAGCCCTCTGCCGAAACGGGAAGGTCAGGAAAACGTAACGGCCATGAAAACACACCCAGCAGGATGTTCTGAAACGCAACCGGAGACCAGCCCTGTGAGAATCAGATACGAAGCAAGAAGCTGGCAGCAGAGAAGAGGAAACGGTATATAGGATTAGACAAGGGAGAGCCAGAGAGAGAGTACCAGCATCTCTTTGAAATGCCCTGATGACAGAGGCAGTAAGCAATGGATTAAACTGTCTCGTATGAAATCTTGTACGATCTCATTCCTTAGAGTCACCTTTTCTAGGAGTAAAATCTTCCATGGCAACAATTCACAGGTATTCTTTGACTTACAATTGCAATTAAATCCAGAATTGCGGTCATGAGTCATTGGGGTCGTAAATCGAGGCATTACAAATAGTCCTCAACTTACAACTGTCATTGAGCCTGGAATTACGGTCATAATTCATTGTGGTCGTAAATCGAGGCATTATAAATAGTCCTCAACTTACAACTGTCATTGAGCCTGGAATTACGGTCATAAGTCATTGTAGTCGTAAATCGAGGCATTACAAAGAGTCCTCTACAACTGTCATTGAGCCTGGAATTACGGTCATAATTCAGCATCGTTGTAAATCGAGGCATCCCATAACCAGATCTGGTTATGCAAAAAGGGAAACAAGTAACCCTGCGACTTGATGAATGCCATAAACACATGTCCAGTTGCAAAGCATCCAAATTTTGATCAAGAATAAAATAGAATAACAGAGTTGGAAGGGACCTTGGAGGTCTTCTAGTCCAACCCCTTGCCTAAGTTGCCTAAGTTGCTTCTCTCCTTGATTAGTTTCCACCCATTGCTTCTTGTTCTACCTCAGGTGCCTTGGAGAATAGCTTGACCACCTCTTCTTTGTGGCAACCCCTGAGATATTGTAAGGTGACCAACCGTCCTCCTTTAGGGAGGACAGTCCTTCTTTTGTAAGTTCTGTCCTCCCTCGAAAAGTGTCCTCCTACATGTCCTCCTTTCTGATATTTGAAGGCTAATCTGTTGCGTGTTATGTGATGTATTTTATTAAACAGTTTTTAATGGTGTTTTTTTTACTTCATCGCAAGTATATTGAACAGATATTGAATCTTGTGTTGAATTTTTATCTAAAGAAATGCTAGACATTAAAAGAGACGACAATTGTCTCTTTGAAGAAATCAGAAGACTGAATGTATATTTAAATTCTGAAAAATTAATACAATGGGAAAATCAACATGTTGAAATTGATAAAAGATGGGTGGATATTTTCAGCCATTTCAAAAATGAACATATTCCATGTGAACATTTATTTATACTTGTTCAATTTACATTGTGCTGCCCTGGAACTAATGCAGCAGTTGAAAGAGTTTTTTTCAATTGCCAATGATTTTTCGACAAGTGAGAAATCGAGATTGAATGTTGATACTCTAGCTGCAGCACTTGCCGTAAAATTCAATATGAAGGATATTTCTTGTTCAGATATTTCCAATATATTGTTAGAAGATGATACATTGACAAAAATATTAATTCAATGGAAAAGTACTCATTTAAATAATAATTAACAGGCATGCAAGCATAATTACAATATAAAATGTTGCAAATGTTTTTATTATGCATATATCATATTTTAGTGTATTATTGTTGCAATGAATAAAATATTTCTTTTATTTACGATATATTTTTTCCAATTTATTTGTCCTCCTTTTCATTGTAAAAAAGTTGGTCACCTTAGATATTGGAACACTGCTATCATGTCTCCCCTAGTCCTTCTTTCTCTTAAGCTAAACATACCCACTTCCTGCAACCGTTCTTCATATGTCTTAGCCTCCAGTCCCCTAATTATCTTCGTTGCTCTTCTCTGCACTCTTTCTAGAGTCTCCACCAGTGGTGGGATTCAGCCAGTTCGCACCTATTCGGGAGAACCGGTTGTTAACTTTCTAAACAATTCGGAGAACGGGTTGTTAGAAGAAATCTTATTTTGTTTATTTCCATTTTACAAAGCTAATCCTGTAAGGAAGGCAGGAAGAAAACTTTCTGGTGTTGTTTCTAGCCTAATCTTTATTGTCCTCGCTTACAGAAACTGCCTTTCCAGTTAACCCTATTACATTTTAATAGCTAAGACAAAGCACCCATCAACATGAGTGACGTTGAGTTGGCCATGACCACCCAGTCACATGACCAACAAGCCACAGCTAGCCAGCTGGTCATTAGGGCAGAGAACCAGTTGTTAAATTATTTGAATCCCACCACTGGTCTCCACATCTTTTCTACATTGTGGTGACCAAAACTGAATGCAGTATTCCAAGTGTGGCCTTACCAAGGCATCATAAAGTGGTATTAACACTTCACGTGATCTTGATTCTATCCTTCTGTTGATGCAGCCTGGAACTGTGTTGGCCTTTTTGGCAGCTGCTGCGCACTGCTGGCTCATATTTAAATGGTTGTCCACTAGGACTCCAAGATCCCTCTCACAGTTACTACTGTTGAGCAAGGTACCACCTATACTGTACCTGTGCATTTTGTTTTTTCTTTTTTGTTTCATTTTCATTTTTGTTTATCAGGTGATTGTGGGGATGCAGCAATGGTCGTTAAGTGTGACAAAAGACACATTTTTCAGTGCCGTTGTAACTTTGAACTGTCTTTAGACTTAGACTTAGAATAACTTCATTGTCACTTTAAATGTGCACTGATCGGCATACATTAAAATGAAATTTTGTTGCCTACAGCTCTCAAAGGGTCACTACCTCCAAATTACACTACATAAACATGACAAACAAACAAAAACAAATATTATACATATATCCACATACCCACATATATGATATGACACCGAGAAACAACACAGTCTAGTTTGAGTGTATGTATGTACCATACATGGCGAGAAAAAATGAATCATTAAATGAATGTTGTACGCCGAAGAGTACCTGTAGTAGCATTACTCCCTGTCCTGCGGTTAGATATTCAAAGGTCTAGAGTCTGTCGGGGGAAGCTGTATTCTAAATTAACTTTGTCATATAGAGAACTGACATTACCCTCCCTACTCTCCATTAATGCCCTTCTGGAATCTATGAAACCAACATCTGGAGCAAAGCCTGTACTATATCACTGTATCTTTGTTCCAGCTGCTGGCTTGAAGCTCAATAATTGTCTAATCCACTTTTCTGGCCTTCCCTTCATTCCTTTCAAGGGTTGCTCTAATATTTATTGGGAGTAATAAAGTGCTTATTATCCTTATGTTTTCCTTATGTTAAGGAAATCGCTTCTCACATAAAGTCTAAGCTAGACTAATCAAATTCTCCCTGGCCTAGGTCCGTCTGTCCATCCTCCCTCCCTCCCTCCTTTCCCTCTTTCTCTTTCCTTCCTTCCTTCCTTTCACCCTCCCTCCCTCCTTCCCTCTCTCACTCCCCTCTTTCTCCTTCTTTCCTTCCTCCACACTCCCCTATTTCTCCTTCCTTCCTTCCTTCTTTCCTTCCTCCCTTCCTCCTTCCCTCTCTCACTCCCCTCTTTCTCCTTCTTTCCTTCCTCCACACTCCCTCCCCTATTTCTCCTTCCTTCCTTCCTTCCTTCCTTCCTTCCTTCCTTCCTTCCTTCCTTTCACCCTCCCTCCCTCCTTCCCTCTCTCACTCCCCTCTTTCTCCTTCTTTCCTTCCTCCACACTCCCCTATTTCTCCTTCCTTCCTTCTTTCCTTCCTCCCTTCCTCCTTCCCTCTCTCACTCCCCTCTTTCTCCTTCTTTCCTTCCTCCACACTCCCTCCCCTATTTCTCCTTCCTTCCTTCCTTCCTTCTTTCCTTCCTCCCTCCCTCCTTCCCTCTCTCACTCCCCTCTTTCTCCTTCTTTCCTTCCTCCACACTCCCCTATTTCTCCTTCCTTCCTTCCTTCTTTCCTTCCTCCCTCCCTCCTTCCCTCCCTCACTCCTCTCTTTCTCCTTCTTTCCTTCCTCCACACTCCCTCCCCTCTTTCTCCTTCCTTCCTTATTTCCCTCCTTCCTCTTTCCTTCCCTCCATCCCTCCCTATTGCTTTTTAAATACAGGCAGTCCTCAACTTACAGCAGTTCATTTAATGGCCATTCAAAGTTACAATGGCATTGAAAAAGGACTTACAACCCTTTTCACAGTTATACCCTTTGCAGCATCCCCATGATTGCGTGATCAAAGTTCAGGTGTTTGGCAACTTGTTCATACTTAATGACTGCTGCAAAAAAAAAAGTTGTATGACCATCAAGATATAGGACCGAATTGGACAGGTTCCATTATAGTCGTATGTTGAGGACTACCTGCAAATCATATACATTCTTCTCCAGCCCCACCCCATGTGTAGGAGTGGCCCTTCTGATTCACCATCCCAGAATTCCTGCCCCAAGGGGATGAATTTTCTCACCACAACGTACACTCAGCCTTAAGGAGATTAAACAGATCTCCAAATTTGAATTGTAGAAAGTGAGCACCCACCCCTCTCCTAGAAGGATGAAATATTTTGAGAAATATTAAAAAGGCAGAATATCATATTTCCCTGGAAAAGAAGCAGAGAAACGTGTTCTTGGAAAGCAGCCCCCGCTTTTCTTAATAACCCTCAGCAGATGTCAGCACTTTAGAGATAAAGAGATAGCTAGCTCTATACATAGGCAAACATTCCATGGAGCAAGCTCTGAACAAAGGTAGGATTAGCCCTCAGCCACAATAGGAATTGGGACGCGGTGGCTCAGTGGCTAAGACGCTGAGCTTGTTGATCAGAAAGGTCGGCAGTTCAGCAGTTTGAACCCCTAGCGCCGCATAACGAAGTGAACTCCTGTTACTTGTCCCAGCTTCTGCCAACCTAGAAATTTAAAAGCATGTAAAAATGCAAGTAGAAAAATAGGAACCACCTTTGGTGGGAAGGTAACAGCGTTCCGTGCGCCTTCAGCGTTTAGTCATGCCGGCCACATGACCACGGAGACGTCTTCAGACAGCGCTGGCTCTTTGGCTTTGAAATGGAGATGAGCACCGCCCCCTAGAGTCGGGAACGACTATCACATATGTGCAAGGGGAACCTTTACCTTTACAATAGGAATTGCCCAACAAGCTCCTTCGACCAACTTCCCAGACAACCTGCAGAGCCAGCTATGACTCCTGCATAGCCCCATGGGAATCTGATAAGAGCCAATAGAATACATGTTCTTGCACAGGAACAAGAATCTCAAGTTCAAACACCCCTCACTCTCAATGCCATGTGGTCAACTGCACCAGAGAACCATGTGCTTGGTGGTTCTGCTTCACCATTAAACCATCTTTCCATGTTTTCCGGTGTCTTTCTCCCGGCTTGGAATTGAACCCAGATGGATATTTCTTTTAACAGAATGAAACCGCCTGGGTTCCCCAGCTTTTTGATTTGGAAAAAGAAAAGCCCCCATCTTACAATAATACAATACAATACAATAGCAGAGTTGGAAAGGACCTTGGAGGTCTTCTAGTCCAACCCCCTGCCTAGGCAGGAAACACTATACTGTTTCAGACAAATGGCTATCCAACATCTTCTTAAAGACTTCCAGTGTTGGGGCATTCATAACTTCTGGAGGCAAGCTGTTCCACTGATTCATTGTTCTAACTGTCAGGAAGTTTCTCCTTAGTTCTAAGTTGCTTCTCTCCTTGATTAGTTTCCACCCATTGCTTCTTGCGCTATGTTCAAGTGCTTTTGAGACTAGCTTGACTCCCTCTTCTTTGTAGCAACCCCTGAGATATTGGAACACTGCTGTCTTCTCCCTAATTTTTCCCTTCTTATTTTTCGTGTTGGAGAGGCTGTTTCCTTTCCTAACTGCATGTTACAGGGGAACGGAGAGCTTTAAATCTATTTTATTGGTCTCGTTCCTGTGGCTTTCTCAGCAATCTCTCGTGCAGATGTTTATGGGGTGAAGCTTTGCAGAGCAGCAGGGGAAAATATTTCTGGTTAGTCACACAGCTAGGATTCCTTTGTTAAATGCCTGTGCCTTTTCCAGATACATGAAGCAGCCGTGATTAAATTATCACCAGGGAAGACATATGTCACACTTTAAGTGCTGGGAAAGTGATTGGGTGTCCCCCAGGACTTTGCAAATGGTCTGAATCTACGTTTTTTTAAATCCACACTGACCTCACTTAAATGCATTATGTATGTCTTTACCCCAAGGAATAGAAGTGAAGATTAAAACCAGAGGTTTAGAATATATACTTTGTAAGCCTTTGGTTTTAATCTTATCTTTTAAGGGATGCACTGCGTGGTGGTAAGAACAACAGAACTTGGTATTTTATTTTATTATTTCATTTCTTTATTTTATTTTATTTAGTAAAGGTAAAGGTTCCCCTCACCCATATGTGCTAGTCATTCCCAACTCTAGGGAGCAGTGCTCATCTCCGTTTCAAAGCCGAAGAGCCAGCGCTGTCCGAAGACGTCTCCGTGGTCATGTGGCCGGTATGACTAAACGCCAAAGACGCACGGAACGCTGTTACCTTCCCACTAAAGATGGTTCCTATTTTTCTACTTGCATTTTTTACGTGCTTTCAAATTGCTAGGTTGGCAGAAGCTGGGACAAGTAACGGGAGCTCACTCCGTTACACAGCGCTAGGGATTCAAACCGCTGAACTGCCGACCTTTCTGATCGACAAGCTCAGCGTCTTAGCCACTGAGCCACAAGGCTAAAGACATCTACTCTATATAATAATAAGTTACTACTATTATTTCACTTCTTGAATACATATATTAGACAGACAAAATGTGGCTTGGCAGTGTTTGTTTGCTTATCAGATGTTTATCCAGCCTTTATTACTTTATTAGGAACGCAATGATTCTACATAGAACTCCTTCTTCCTCCTATGTTCCCCACAATGATAACCCAATGAGGTGTGCTGGACTGAAGGAGAGTGATTGGGCCAAAGTCACCCAGCCAGTTTTCACCCCTAAGGTGGTACTAGACTTCACAGTCACCTGGCTTCTGGCCTGCTGCCTTCACCACCAGCCAAATGGGCGCCACCAAAACTGCTTAGTTCTCATTCCAAAGAAGCTTCTTTTCCTCGCTGCTGATATTGAGAAAGCTCCTTCTCTCCAATCCCAGCCATCCTCCAAGGCTGTTCCTTTGCCCGCTGAGCAAGTTCCAAGCACAGCAAGTTATACAGAGAATGTCTCTCAGCGTCTTACCTATCCCTTTTTACTTAGTGAGTTCCCTGAAATCAAGAGGCCTGTCCTCCATGTGGAATGCCTTCCAATTCTTTGATCCATGAATTGATGCTCCGTTGCCCACAGATCTCAGATTGTGCCCAGTTTGTAGACAAAAGTGTTGACCAAAAACAACAACTGGCCATTGGGTTGTGATGGGAGGCCCATCTAGCTTTCACGTGGTAGGGAATTAAAAATGCTCTGGTGGAGGAGACCATCGACCATGGAGGCCGGCCTGAGCTGGCTTCTATTTCTAACATCTTCCTCATAAAAATAAACAGAAGAAGCCAACAGAGGTGGAAAGGATGTCAAGGTTCTGCATCAATGCAGGATGTGTTAGATATCTACAACAGTACAATACAATACAATACAATAGTAGAGTTGGAAGGGACCTTGGAGGTCTTCTAGTCCAACCCCCTGCCTAGGCAGGGAACCCTATACTGTTTCAGACAAATGGCTACCCAACTTCTTCTTAAAGACTTCCAGTGTTGGGGCATTCACAACTTCTGGAGGCAAGTTGTTCCACTGATTAATTGTTGTAACTGTCAGGAAATTTCTCCTCAGTTCTAAGTTGCTTCTCTCCTTGATTAGTTTCCACCCATTGCTTCTTGTTCTACCCTCAGGTGCCTTGGAGAATAGTTTGACTCCCTCTTCTTTGTTGCAACCCCTGAGATATTGGAACACTGCTATCATGTCTCCCCTAGTCCTTCTTTCTCTTAAGCTAAACATACCCAGTTCCTGCAACCGTTCTTCATATGTTTTAGTAGATATGGTTTCATCTGGTGAGGTTGCAGGCTCGCAGCGGTGCTGGCTGGCGTGCCCCCAGGGAGGGCTCTGCGTGGCCCCTGTGGCATGTGTGCCATAGGTTTGCCATCACAGCTATATGCCATTTTCCATTTCCCAGGATGCATCAGAGAGGTTCACACTGTGAGAGGCGAAGCAACATGGGAAAATACAAGGGCCAACCTGTTTCAAGAAGCCAAGATTCCGCTTTAGCTTTATGGGTCTGCATCTGTTCTGTAAAAATCAGACTTAAGAAATATTTTGGCTTTCATCGGTATGGGAAGTTTTGTATCATCTCACGGTTCCAAATCTCTAGCAAAATTCCCTCTAATGCTATCTAATCCGGCTTGATATGGCTATGTCAATCCACCTCACTGGAATATGTAGGATAAATAGTATTCTGCCACAATTCCTTCTTTGCCTCCAAGTCACTCTAATCCAGTATTTCTCAACCATAATAACTGTAAAATGTGTGGACTTCAATGCCCAGAATTCCTCAGCCAGCTTGCTCTTGCTAAGAATTCTGAAAGGTTGTTTATTTATTAGATTTTTATCCCTACATTATTAAATAACTCTATTTGCAAAACATACAAAATGCTTCCTCCTCCTCCTCCTCCTCCTCCTCCTCCTCCTCCTCCTCCTCCTCCTCCTCCTCCTCTTTTCTACACAATAACAACTCTGTGAGGAGAGTTGGACTGAAGGAGAGAGTGGCTGGCCCAAAGTCACCCAAGCTGGCTTTCCTGTCCAAGGCAGAACTACAGCTCACAGGTTCCTGGTTTCTATGTCAACACCTTAAACCAGGGGTGGCATTCAGCCGGTTTGGACCGGTTCGGGCGAACCGGTAGTCCAGGTGAACATTTGGTCCCGCCCACCTGTCCCTGCCCTTTCCTGTCCTGTATTACCCTGTTTTTTAGCTCAAATGATACACGCGGCACAGTGGATTGCCACCGTTACCTGTTTTACTCAAAGGCACTGACATAGAAGGTAAGCTTTAAAGCTTAAAAAGGTTGTTTTTTGAATGCTGCGCCCACACAAAGCGCACACTCACCGAACCGGTTGTTAAACCGGTTGCATCCCACCACTGCCTTAACCACCACACCAAACTGGCTCTCAAGACCATAAATATCCAACTTGCCCAAATTGGGAAATGCAGCAGCAAGGATTTAGGCTAGACTGACCTCTGAAGGGACTTGCAACTTTGCACTTCTGTGAAAATGTTAATTGAGATTCCAGGTTCCCAAAGTTGTAACTATCCATCTTTCTGTTAGTCTGGGATTGGTGGACCTGTTCCATCATGTACCTCATCTTCCATCATCTACTCTACTCTTAACGCTTGTTTGTATTTCTCTCCCCAAAGTTAACATCTCTCTCCTGCCCAAAGTTAATATTTCCACTAGATATAGACCTTTCATTCTGTAGCTAGTAGCTCTAGAAGAGCCATGGGTAACTTTTCAAGGTACTTATAGGTAGGCCTCAACTTACGACCACAATTAAGCCCAAAATTTCTGTTACTAAGCGAGACAATTGCTGAGTGAGTTTTGCCCCATTTTACAATCTTTCTTGCCACAGCTTTTAAGTGAATCACTCAGTGGTGAAATCCTCTGAAGCCTGCGACCGGTTCGGTGGGTCTGCTACTGAGAGCCCGCTTTGTGCACGCACAAAGTGCCCGAGGCATACCAACGCAGTCCTAAAAAGGGAACATTTTGAAGCCTTCCAAGTCTGCAAATATTAGTAGAACAGCGAGGGTGGGGGGAATCCACTGGGCCACAAGATTTAGATTAGCTAGAAAGCAGGAAATCCAACGATTCTAGCTAATATAAATTGCGTGTCACAGCTGATCGTCGGAAATACCGGTTCGCCCGAACCTGTAGCATTTTTTTTACTATCGATTCGGATGAGCCAGTCCGAACTGGTTGCATTTCACCCCTGCCATCACTGCAGCTATTAAATTAATATCAAGGTTGTTCAGTGAATCTGGCTTTCCCATTGACTTTGCTTGTCAGAAGGTCACAAAATGAGATCACATGACCTTGGGACAAAGCAACGGTCATAAGTATGAACCAGTTGCCAAGCATCTGAATTTTGACCACACGACATGTAGGAAGGCTGCAACGGTCGGAAGTGTGAAAAACATTCATAAGTCCCTTTTTTCAGTGTTTCACTTTTTTCAGCGTCACTTTTTTCCCAGTGTCGGTCACTGAACGAACTGTTGAAAATCCAGGACTACCTGTGTTTTAGCACTCCTGAGATCAGAAAGGCAGAACTGATTCCAGAAGCACATATCTGAAATGTAACTTGAAGAATGCACAATAAAAAAAGACCCCAAACAAAACAGGTTCCAATTCTTTGACCAGGACTGTTTAACAGAATATGATCGACAAAGTCACAATTGTTGTGGTTAATGCTGCCTCCATATGTACGCACATCGGCGGTAGCTGGCCTGCATCTTGCAATCTTTCAGCAACGCTGTCAGTACCCCGTTTTTTGCCTTGGGGCTTCCTGCCCCACCACACCCCTCTTGGAAGCAAAACAAAACCTTGTGTTTATCCAAGCAAAACGCGCAAAAGGATAGGTCCCAGATCCAAATTAAACAGCCCGTCCATCTTAATTCGGCTGTAAGCAGTTCTTTGACTCAGGAAACAGAGCTCTCTTGATTAAGAGCTTATAAACAGCCAACGCTAATGCTGCCCTTCAGATCAAAGCAAACCCAGCTTCAGTCTGGATTCCAGCCAGATATCTGTCTGTCTGCCTCTCAATTTCAAACAGTATTTAAGACACTCCTCCCAAAAGGATGAGGAAAAAGAGATCACCTTTACAGCTTTCTCTTTAGAGACCTCAGCTGTCCTTAGCAAGGACAGCTTTCATACATTTATAAATGGGTTCAATCTCATATAATATAGCATAACCGAGGCTTGTTTATTCAGTACTTTCCCCCTGCCCTAGTTCTCCATTAAATTAAACGGCCTAGTAGTTAGTAGGGGTTTGTGGAGAAACTTGAAAGTACTAAAATAACTCTCAGATGGCATTAAATCAGAGGCAGTATTCAGCAAGTTCTGACCAGTTCTGGAGAACCGGTAGCAGAAATTTCGAGTAGTTCAGAGAACCGGTAAATACCACCTCTGGCTGGCCCCACCCCCATCTATTCTCTGCCTCCCGAGTCCCAGCTGATCCGGAAGGAATGGAGATTTTGCAGTATCCTTCCCCTGGAGTGGGGAGGGAATGGAGATTTTACAGTATTCTTTCCCTGTCACGTTCACCATGCCACGCCCACCTAGCCATGCCACGCCCAACTGGGAGCAAAAAATTTTGAATCTCACCATTGCACTAGATCCCCTATTTTGGGTGAGAAGTAGGAATTTTAAAAATGCATTAGATTTCTTTTACCCCACCTTTGCTATTTTATAAATCCCTCAAGGCAGCAAAAAGTTTATTTATTTATTTTAATGTAAATTATTTATAATTTAAATAAGAGAGCCAGTTTGGTCTAAAGGTTAAGGTGCTGGGCTAGAAACCAGGAACCCGTGAGTTCTCGTCCTGCCTTAGACATGAAAGCTGGCTGGGTGAATTTGGGCCAGTCGCTTTCTCTCAGCACAACCCACCTCACAGGTTACTTGTTGTGGAGAAAATAGGAGGAAAGAGTTACTTACAAAGGCAGGGTAAAATCCTAATAAATAAATAAATAATATTGCTTTGTAAGTATGGTAACTCAAGGCAGCTAACACACATAGATTTTATGTAACAAATTATTGAGAATATTTGGCTAATGAATTTTACAAATAAATAAATAAATAAAAATAAATAAACAGACATGAAAAGTTTTGAATTGTCTCTGATATCTGCTTTAGTCAGCGGTGGGATTCAAAAATGTTTAGTACTGATTCTGTGGGCGTGGCTTGGTGGGCGTGGCAGGGGAAGGATACTTTAAAATCCCCATTCCCTCCCCACTCCAGGGGGAAGGATACTGCAAAATCCTCATTCCCTCCCACTCCAGGGGGAAGGATACTGCAAAATCCCCATTCCCTCCCACTCTAGGGGGAAGGATACTGCAAAATCCTCATTCCCTCCCACTCCAGGGGGAAGGATACTGCAAAATCCCCATTCCCTCCCACTCCAGGGGGAAGGATACTGCAAAATCCTCATTCCCTCCCACTCCAGGGGGAAGGATACTGCAAAATCTCCATTCCCTCCCACTTCAGGGGGAAGGATACTGCAAAATCCCCATTCCCTCCCACTGCAGGGGGAAGGATACTGCAAAATCCTTATTCCCTCCCACTCCCGGGGGAAGGATACTGCAAAATCCTCATTCCCTCCCACTCCAGGGGGAAGGATACTGCAAAATCCTCATTCTCTCCCACTCCAGGGGGAAGGATACTGCAAAATTCTCATTCCTTCCCCATCAGCTGGAACTCGGGAGGCAGATAATAGATGGGGGTGGGGCCAGTCAGAGGCGGTATTTACCGGTTCCCCGAACTACTCAAAATTTTCGGTACCGATTCTCCTGAACTAGTCAGAACCTGCTGGATACCGCCTCTGTCTTTAGTCCTGCCTCACAGGCTCTTTTCCCTGGGGGTTGTGACTTTTACCACAAACATGCTTGCCTGTGTTAGTAGTTTATGTGTGATCACTGGAGTGGAGGGGGGGAGAGTTTAAGCCCACAAAATTACATACTTAGGGGAAATTCTTCCTGTGTGGCTAACGTTTTCCAAAACCACATCTTAAACTGATTAGTGTGATTGTACAAATCATCCGGATTTGTCTATATAATTTTTTTTCTTCCTCTTCTCATAACATGAGGAATAACCTAGTGAAATTGACCAGGACTGCATTGAGTTGAGGAAAAATTAAATCTTTCAAACCCCATATAACCAACTTATCAAGGCCACAGATTTTTTTGATGGCCCATGAAATAGCCTTTTTTTAAAAAAAAAATCACACAAGCTGTATTTATATTACAACTTTCATTCTAATGATGAAATATGTGCATTCCGTTCTTTGTAAAGATCATTGTTGCTGTTTTTCAGCATTACCAGAGGATGATGTGATCTGGGCTTTGGGGGAGTTATGAAGAGCGTGGAAGAAAAGGAAAATCTATCTTTTGTCATGCGTAACATTAAAAACTTGGCTCGTTATCCATAACTGATGGGGATGATAGTCTGCAAAAACAAGAAGTAAACTATTTACTGAGCCAATGACAAATTAATGCATGGAATTTGCTCGGATAGTCATTGCCACAGATGACTTTTTAACAGGCTTAGAGAAGAAATATGTGGATGTGGAAAAATTGTGTTAGGAGAGATAAATTCTTGCCTGGACTACTGCAATGCTCTCTACATGGGACTGCCCTTGAAGTGCACCCAGAGGCTTCAGCTGGTCCAGAATGCGGCTGCGCGGGTTATCATGGGGGTACCTAGGTGCTCCCATGTTACACCCCTTTTAGGTGGCCTGCACTGGTTGCCGGTTGTTTTCCGGGTGCGATTCAAGGTACTAATTATGACCTTTAAAGCGCTCCATGGCTTAGGCGCAGGGTACCTGCGAGACCACCTACTGCCACCAGTAGCCTCCCACCATCCAGTGCGATCCCACAGAGTCGGTCTCCTCAGGGTGCCGTCGGCCAGACAGTGTTGGCTGGTGACTCCCAGGGGGAGAGCTTTCTCTGTGGGAGTGCCTTCCCTCTGGAATGAGCTGCCCCCGGAGCTTCGCATAATCCCTGACCTTCGGTCCTTCCGACGCGCCCTAAAAATTTGGCTTTTCCAGCAAGCCGGCCTGGCCTGAACAAAATAAAATAAATGATTGATTTAATTGTTAATTTTAATCTAATTTTTAAAATGTTATTGTTAATATTAATTGGGTTTGTTTTTGGATACTCTATCTAATTTCCTTTTTAACTTTTGTAAGATGTGTTTTTTTTTAATGTTGTACGCCGCTCTGAGTCCTTTGGGAGAAGGGCAGCATATAAATCCAATAAACAAACAAACCGATAAATAGCATTGGCAGAATTCATCCCTGCCACCTTTAAGTATCTCTAGCAGGGATAGGCAACTTGGTGCCCTCTGAATAGCAATAGCTCTTAAACTAATACGGGTACACCTCGACTTGCAACAATACATTTAGTGACAGTTCGAAGTTACAACGGCACTGAAAAAAATGACTTATGGCCATTTCCCCACACTTACGACCATTGCAGCATCCCCACGGTCACGCGATTTTACATTCAGATGCATGACGACTGATTTATGATGGTTGCAGTGTCCTGGAGTCATGCGATCACCTTTTGCGACTTTCCCACAAGCAAAATCAATGGGGAAGCTACAATCACTTAACAACTGTGTTACTAATTTAACAACTGCAGTGATGTCGCTCAACAAATGGGGCAAGGAAAGTCGTAAAATGGGACAAAATAAACTTAACTAGTTTCTCACTTAGTGTCTGACCTAGGCTTCCCAAGAACATGAAGCAAACTCCTGGTCCCAACAAAAAAAAAAAAACCCTTTTATTAATTTACTGTGAATTCTGCTCACTCACATACAGCAAAGTCTTTCAAGGGAGGAGTTACAGTCACAGACCTTATCTGGCCAGGCCGATGTCTGCAATTTTGGCAAGGAGCCTCGGAGAGTCATGAGCCAATTAAGTGAACTAATTGTCTCCTGCAAACTCCACTCCCCTTTCGCTCCTCATTTATTTCCTCTGGGAGTGGCCATTCACTGTTCACATGTGGCTTTACTCCAGAGGTGGGTTGCTCCCAGTTCGTTCCGTCTCGGTTGAACCGGTAGTGGCAGCGGCGGTGAGGCTCCGCCCACCTGCCCGGACGCTTCTGCGCATGCGCACAAACCGGTAGTAAACTAGTTAGCAACCCCCCACTGCCTTACTCCCAAGTTGACCCCTGTTCTTTAGCTGTTCTCTTCGGCTGGCAACTCTGCGCATACGCATAATGGGAACAGGCTCCAGTTGTTCGTTTGCCTCACTGATGTCTGACTCTGAAGGCAGCTGATAACTGGCATATGGCTCTGGCCCCCTGTGCCTCCGACATAGCCCCTTCATCAGAGGCTTCCCCAGACTCCAGGATTGACCCATGTTCCTCCCCAACTTCCTCACTGTCTGAATCTGCTGCCAGATCCGCTGTCCACTGGCGGGCCACAACACTTAGTAACAATATAAATTTTGGGCTCAATTGTGGTCGTAAGTCAAGGACTGTCTATATACCACCCCATAGTGAATTGGGGGATTTTTTGAGTGGTTTCTAATGTCAGCATTTTACCCCCAACAATCTGGGTTCTCATTTTACCTCATTTAACTGCTTTAGAGTCCAACTCTTAGAAACATCAGTCAATGAGAAGAAGTTATGAACATTGTGGTGTAAACCAGGGCTTTTCAACCTTAGCAATCTGTGGATTTGAACTCCCAGAAATTCTTAGCAATGGCCATGCTGGCTGGGGAATTCTGGGAATTGAAGTCCACACCTCTTCAGGAGATTAAATTTGAGGAACACTGATCTGAATCATCTGGAAAGAAGACTACCTAACGTTTACCAAATTGTTACTTGGTGACACTGGAGGAAAAGAACGAGAAGGCAAATTTACAGGCAAAGTTAAGAGAAGCGAAGTTAATCACATCGTGAATTGATCTAAAGGTTAGATTTCCAAACGACAAATTATGGTAGATGTCACCAGAAAGCTTTACCCATTTAGATTCTGCTCAATGGTGAAATTCAATTTTTTTCCCCTACCAGTTCTGTGGGCGTGGCTTGGTGGGCGTGGCAGGGGAAGGATACTGCAAAATCTCCATTTCCACCCCACTCTGGGGCCAGCCAGAGGTGGCATTTGCCGATTCTCCGAACTACTCAAAATTTCCGCTACCGGTTCTCTAGAACCTGTCAGAACTTGCTGAATTTTACCCCTGATTCTGCTGTACGGGTAGTTCTCGACTTTCAACAGTTCTTTTAGTGACCCTTCAAAGTTACAGTGGCATTGAAAAAAAAGTGACTTATGGCTGTTCTTCGCACTTAGGACTGTGGCAGCATCCCCATGGTCAAGTGGGCAAAATTCAGCCGCTTGGCAACTCATATTTATGACGGTTCACTGGGATCAACTGATCACCTTTGGTGACCTTCTGACAAGCAAAGTCCACAGGGAAGTCAGATCCACTTAACAACCATGTTACTAACAACAACTTGTTATTTGTTATCCCTATTCAACTTAACCAGCTTCAAATCAAGAGTTTTGTTATCGTTTCTAAACCACAGGATGCAGTGCTAGATTTTCCACTAAAAAAACCTGCTTCTTATCCCAATGTAATAAAGGTAAAGGTTCCCCTTGCACATTTGTGTTAGTCGTTCCCGACTCTAGGGGGCGGTGCTCATCTCCGTTTCAAAGCTGGAGCCAGCGCTGCCTGAAGACATCTCCGTGGTCATGTGGTTGGCATGACTAAATACTGAAGGCGCATGGAACGCTGTTACCTTCCCACCAAAGTGGTCCCTATTTTTCTACTTGCATTTTTTACGTGCTTTCAAACTGCTAGGTTGGCAGAAGCTGGGACAAGTGACAGGAGCTCACTCCGTTTTTTGCGGCGCTAGGGATTCGAACCGCTGAACTGCCGACCTTTCTGATCAACAAGCTCATCGTCTTAGCCATTGAGCCACAAGGCTAAAGACATCTTCTCTATATAATAAGAAGTTACTACTATTATTTCACTTCTTGAATACATATGAATGTGGCTTTGGAGAAAAACACATTCAAAGCCAAAGAGCCACCGCTGTCCGAAGACGTCTCCATGGTCATGTGGCCGGCATGACTAAACCCCAAAGACACACGGAATGCTGTTACCTTCCCACTAAAGGTGGCTCCTATTTTTCTACTTGTATTTTTTACGTGCTTTCAAATTGCTAGGTTGGCAGAAGCTGGGATAAGTAACGGGAGCTCACTCCGTTACACAGCACTAGGGATTCAAACCTCTGAACTGCCGACCTTTCTGATCGACAAGCTCAGCGTCTTAGCCACTGAGCCACAAGGCTAAAGACATCTACTCTATATAATAAGAAGTTACTACTATTATTTGACTTCTTGAATACATATAATAGACAGACAAAATGTGGCTTTGCAGTGTTTGTTTGCTTATCAGATGTTTATCCAGCCTTTATTACTTCATTAGGAATGCAATGATTCTACATAGTACTCCTTCTTCCTCCTATGTTCCCCACAATGATAACCCAATGAGGTGTGCTGGACTGAAGGAGAGTGATTGAGCCAAAGTCATCCAGCCAGTTTTCACCCCTAAGGTGGCACTAGACTTCACAATCACCTGGTTTCTAGCCTGCTGCCTTCACCACCAGCCAAATGGGCTCCACCAAAACTGCTTAGTTCTCATTCCAAAGAAGCTTCTTTTCCTCGCTGCTGATATTGAGAAAGCTCCTTCTCTCCAATCCCAGCCATCCTCCAAGGCTGTTCCGTTGCCGGCTGAGCAAGTCCCAAGCACAGCAAGTTATACAGAGAATCTCTCTTTCCGTGCCATTTCCGTAGAAAGCTGAGAGGCCTGGCCGATGCCCCGCAAATACCTGCACATACAAACAAGGTTTCTGTCTCGCCCCTTTCTCCTCCAACAGACTTTCCCTCCCCCAGCCCCCCTTCCAGTCTTTCGGGCTCACATTCAAAAGGCCAGTCCTGAGACGGACTCGCCCCAGCTGACGCTGTTGAAGCAGGTTTGTCCAGAGAGGCCGACCGTATCCAATCAAATAAGCTAAATCAAATCAAAGTAAAGTAGTCATCCAGCATTGGTTAGAGCTGGAATTCCTGGACCGCTTTTCCAGCAATCCCCAAGTGGCTCTGTTCCTTAGGAATAAAATATACACAGCAACAGTCTTCAATATACACAGCTACAGACCAGGGGTGGGTTCCTGCCAGTTCTAACCTCTTCTATAGCAGAGGTTCCACAAATCTACAGTGCCGTTTAGAACCGGTTCCAGCTCCCTCCCCCCGCCCGTCTGTACATCATCAAGATGAAGAGCGAGAGGAGGAATTCTGGGAGTTGAAGTCCACAAGTCTTAAAGCTGTCAAGTTTGAACACCCCTGGGGTTTTTTTTCCTAAAGGCTTAGGGGTGCAAGGGTATTGTAACTTGACAGCTTTAAGACCTGCGTGTTTCAAATGCCAAAGTTTTTGAGCCAACATTTTGGTTGCTAAGCAAAAGCGTTGTTAAATGAGTTTCACCACATTTTACAAGTTGGCCACGCCCACCCAGTCACATGGCTGGCAACCCACTCCCACCCAGCCATATGGCAGCAAGCCACTCCCACAAAGCAGGCCACACCTACAGAAGAGGTTCTAAAAAAATTTGAAACCCACCACTGCTACAGACTGTTCTTTCTACATATTAACGATTCACCTGTGGAGGTAGTTAGCAGCATCAAGTTTCTGGGCAGTATAGAAACAGACAGATAGACAGATAGACAGATAGACGGATAGACGGATAGACAGATAGACAGACAGACAGACAGACAGACAGACAGACAGACAGACAGACAGATAGATCATATGAAGAATGGTTGCAGGAACTGGGTATGTCTAGTTTAATGAAAAGAAGGACTAGGGGAGACATGATAGCATTGTTCCAATATCTCAGGGGTTGCCACAAAGAAGAGGGAGTCAAACTATTCTCCAAGGCACCCGAGGATAGAACAAGAAGCAATGGGTGGAAACTAATCAAGGAGAGAAGCAACTTAGAACTGAGGAGAAATTTCCTGATAGTTAGAACAATTAATCAGTGGAACAGCTTGCCTCCAGAAGTTGTGAAAGTCCTAACACTGGAAGTCTTTAGGAAGATGTTGGATAGCCATCTGTCTGAAATGGTGTAGGGTTTCCTGTCTGGGCAGGGGGTTGGACTAGAAGACCTCCAAAGTCCCTTCCAACTCTGCTATTGTTTGGTATTGTAAGATAGGTGATAGATAGATAGATAGATAGATAGATAGATAGATAGATAGATAGATGGATGGATGGATGGATGGATGGATGGATGGATGGATGGATGGATGGATGGATAGATAGATAGATAGATAGATAGATGATAGATAGATGATAGATAGATGATAGATAGATAGATAATACATACATACATACATACATACATACATACATACATACATACATACATACATACAAGTGCTATACTATACCGACTCAAAATTGACCCATCTGCTAATTTCCTCCTGTCTTCCAATTTCACATCTCTTTGTCTCATGAAACCCAACACCACAAACATCTTCACTGACCAGGTTAAGACTAGAGGAATAAGATTTAAGACTGACAGGGAGCACCCATCAAGTTATTTCCCCTCCTCAAAGGCAGCACTATTAAAAATGCTGGTCTATGACTATTTTTTTTTATTTAATGACCCTGTAATCCCTTGCATTAGGCGACTGAATGGAGCTGAGCATTTACTGGCCTGATGCCCTTTCTGATGCCAACACAGAATTCACAGCAATTACTCATTGCGCCCGAAGAGAGAAATATCTGCCACTATCTAAGATAAAACTCACAGCCTCTTGATTGTGAGGTGACAGCTCCACCTCTCGGCCGCCATGCTGCTCTGGCCTATGATTTTAATAAAAATTGGGTTTATTTATTTATTAATATTCCACTTTTATTCATCTTATAAATGACTCAAGGAGGCAAACATAGCTAGAACAAGAGCTCACAGTCTCCCACTTTCTAGCCTGATGCTTTAAAGATCAGAGCAAACTTGCTCTTGATTTGATTGGGTATGTCTAGTTTAATAGAAAGAAGGGCTAGGGGAGACATGACAGCAGTGTTCCAATATCTCAGGGGTTGCCACAAAGAAGAGGGAGTCAAACTATTTTCCAAGGCACCTGAGGGTAGAACAAGAAGCAATGGGTGGAAACTAATCAAGGAGAGAAGCAACTTAGAACTGAGGAGAAACTTCCTGACAGTTAGAACAATTAATCAGTGGAACAGCTTGCCTCCAGAAGTTGTGAATGCCCCAACACTGGAAGTCTTTAAGAAGATGTTGGATAGCCATTTGTCTGAAACGGTTATAGGGTTTCCTGCCTAGGCAGGGGGTTGGACTAGAAGACCTCCAAGGTCCCTTCCAACTCTGCTATTGTGTTATTGTATTGTATTGATTTGATTTATTAGTTTGCTAACCTCTCTACGCAGAGATTGAAAGGGGAATGCTCATAGCAAGGGGTGTGGTTACAGGCAAGGTCTTAGCAAGGAAAATTTTGATATTTCTATTGGGAAATGTCGGTGATCAGTGCCAAATAACCTGAAGGCTGATCCCATTCAAACCATGCAGATCCACCCAGCACGTTTTCCTCTTTTATCAGAAACCTAGCTGGCTAAACCTCACTTCCGAGTTCAAATCCTTCCATTGTGCGTCATTTTGTTTTTTGAAGTGTGTGTGTGTGTGTGTGAGAGAGAGAGAGAGAGAGGGGGGGGAGGGGGGGAGAGGGAGAGGGAGAGAGAGAGATAAAAATAAGATTGCAGCTGTAAGCTGTAGTCTCATTATTTGGACAAATCAATTTAGTCAGAATTGCTTTCAAGGGTGATCTGCCCCCCTGTGAACACACTCATGGTTATACATTTTAAAAAGCATTTTTAAAAGAATACTTTGGAGCTGGGTTTCTCAACGTTACCAACTTTAAGATTGGTGGGCATCTCATAGAATTCCCCAGCCAGCTTCGTTTGTATTAGTTTTTAATATTGTAATTAAAATCTATCCATCTCTCTCTCTCTCTCTCTCTCTCTCTCTCTCTCTCTCTCTCCCTCCCTCCCTCCCTCCCTCCCTCCCTCCCTCCCCCTTCCCCTTCCCCTTCCCCTTCTCTTGTCTGTCTGTCTATTACCTATCACCTATCTATCAGCCAGCCATCCATCCATCCATCCATCCATCCATCCAGCCAGCCAGCCAGCCAGCCAGCCAGCCAGCCATCCATCCATCCATCCATCCATCCATCCATCCATCCATCCATCCATCCATCCATCCATCTATCTATCTATCTATCTATCTATCTATCTATCTATCTATCATCTATCCTTATCCATCATGGCCTAATGCAGATGTTTCATCATCCAACTCAGTGACATCTTCATTGCTTTAGAGCAAGCCCCATCCTCCTTTGCCCTGAAGATGTGACCTCGAAAGGTAATGAAACGTCTGCATGAAAACAACTAAGCTCAGAGAGCACCAAAGATTTCCAAATTCAACCCTGCAAGTCAATACAGACTTTCTTCTCTTGGAACCCTATTGACCTGCCCACTTGCCCAAATTTCGTGAGGACCTCTTCCCATCTGGACTCAAAGTCTATACAGTATTTGCAAAGTATGTTTACTGCCTTTGAAGGTAGAGGTCCTGCATGGGGCCATCCAGAATGGGGCAACCCTAACAAATCATCAAGGAGAGGCACGGTGGCTCAGTGGCTAAGACGCTGAGCTGGTCAATCAGAAAGGTCGACAGTACGGCGGTTCGAATCCCTACTGCTGCGTAACAGAGTGAGCTCCCGTTACTTGTCCCAGCTTCTGCCAACCTAGCAGTTCGAAAGCACGTAAAAATGCAAGTAGAAAAATAGGGGCCACCTTTGGTGGGAGGGTAGCAGCGTTTCGTGCGCCTTTGGTGTTGAGTCATGCTGGCCACATGACCACAGAGACATCTTTGGACAGCGCTGGCTCTTTGGCTTTGAAATGGAGATGAGCACCGCCCCCTAGAGTCAGGAACGACTAGCGCAAATGTGCAAGGGGAATCTTTACATTTACCTTTAACAAATCATCATCATGATGGGCAACTAATAATAATTCATTTATTTGGCATGGATTTGAGCATAAGGCACGGAAACTTTGCAACACCTTTACAGACAGTTAAGCTGAACCACTTGTTCCCAGATATCTGGCAAATATTAATCAATTAATCAGTGGAACAGCTTGCCTCCAGAAGTTGTGAATGCCCCAGCATTGGAAGTTTTTAAGAAGATGTTGGATAGCCATTTGTCTGGAACGGTACAGGGATTCCTGCCTAGGCAGGGGGTTGGACTAGAAGACCTCTAAGGTCCCTTCCAACTCTGCTGTTGTATTGTATTGTATTACACAGAGGAGTCCCTCTTCTCCTACCCCATCCATTTGCAAATACCTCTATCCACTGAGAGTAAATTGCTTTGCTGGATCAGAATAAGTTAGGCACTAATACCAATCTATGAGGTACTAATACCACTCTATCAAACTTTAGTGAGGCCACACCTAGAATACTGCATCCAGTTTTGGTCACCACACTATAAAAAAAGATGTTGTGACTCTAGAAAGAGTGCAAGAGAAGAGCAACAAAGAGGATTAGGGGACTGGAGGCTAAATCACATGATTAACGGTTATAGGAACTGGGCATGGCTAGATTATTGAAGAGAAGGACCAAGGGTGACATGATAGCAGTCTTCCAATATTTGAGGAGCTGCCATAGAGAGGAGGGGGGTCAAGCTATTTTCCAAAGCACCTGAAAGCCAGACAAGTAATAATGGATGGAAACTGATCAAGAAGAGATTCAACCTAGAAATAAGGAGAAATTTTCTGACAGAACAATCAACCAACGGAACAGCTTGTCTTCAGACGTTGTGGGAGCTACCTCACTGAAGCTTCATCAAAAAGAGACTGGACTGCCATCTGTCAGAAATGGTGTAGGGTCTCCTGCTTCGGTGGTGGTGGGGGTTGGACTAGATGACCTACAAGGTCCCTTCCAACTCTTTTAATCTGTTAAAAAGTTTCACATTCACGTGGAACGGTGTTTCTGAAGCTCAGCAAGTTTAAGATGTGTGGATTTCAACATCCCAGAATTCCCCGGCCAGCTGAGTTGTGTTAGACTCAAAATACCTCCTCATAATGAAGGAATGCTAGCCAAACTCCAGCCTTTAAATCCAGAAAAATTACTAGCAAAAGCCTAGAAGAGTTTAAGCTTAGAAGAGTGACTACAAAAAAAAATTCTTTTTAACTAGCCAGGGACTAGCAGAGGAAGCACTGTGCCCTTCACATCAACTCTTAGCTAGCTCTCTTATGATGCAGAGATCACTTCCAATAGTCCATATTGTCTGAATGATGGGAGATCCAGCTAGGTGGACTGATTTTGAAAAATCCAAGAGGATCAGACCTGTTTAATACTGGGATGAGGGGCCACCAGGAAATCCAAAGACTGAGGCAAAAAAAGCATTCTGGTACAAGCGGTGGCAAACTACAATATGTCATTGCTACAGAAAGTTTGCAATCAGCAGGAGCTGAGCTCAAAAACAAAGAGTTGGGGATTATTACTACTAGATCTATTATTGTTACTAAGAGGAAGTTTACTCATCTGTGTGAGACCCGGTAAAGTCTTATTGCAAACCACAAATTAATACAGATATTAATTTCTTCTCCATCTCCCTGATAGGTCATTTTTCTGTATTTTGATGATCTTTTTTGCGTTATTAGCCGATCCACCCTCAAGGGGAACCTCTCACTCATTCTGCTCGCTTTTAAAATTAATTTTACAATCTTTCTCCCCCTGCCTAGCTCTGCCTCTAAAACATCATATCTTTCAAATCTTATTTTAGCGCTCCTCACTTTTTCTCCTCACTGGCAGCTCTCTATCTCTTCCTCAATTTCTTTTTCTGTGATCCTCTGACCTGTGGTCAGGGATGATGGGATTTGGAGTCGTATGTACTCTTCCCCTCTCTGTCCTGTTAAGCAGTTGCCTGTCATTTTCCTCTGCTATCTTCTACCTCAATGCTTCCCAAACCTGGGTAAATGATCTCAAATGAGGTAAAATTAATTTTTTCTTTGAGTCACAACATTCAAATCCTTTTCCCAATCAGAACAGAGACATTTAGGCAATGACTTTTCGATATGTGATTTTGGCTGATGAAGAAAAGGGCTTAGGAAGTACCGTTCTATCTATAAAGGAGAATATTTGTAGCTCAGGGTTGACCTAAGGGGACCTTGGTCCTTTAGTGGCTAGCACTGATGATGTTACCAAGTTTGGGTAATGAAACGACGCAAGAAAACAACTAAGCTCAAAGACCATCTAGGATCCCTTTTTACATGCTGGTCTATCTAACTTGATGTTTCTCAAATTTGGCAACTTTAAGATATGTAGACTTCTACTCCCAGAATTCCCCAGCCAGCCAGCTGGGATGTGTGAACTGGCTGGGGAATTCTGGGGGCTGAAGTCCACATATCTTAAAGTTGTCAAGTTTGAGAAACACGGATTCACTTATCTATTTTCATTGGTTTTTCCCTCTTCTCTCTTTCCAGCTTCTAGCATTCTTTTGTCAATATTTTTAAAAACTTAGTGGCACAGAGGAAATTGGGGTAAGGTTTCCCTTGCGCATATATGCTAGTCGTTCCCGACTCTAGGGGGCGGTGCTCATCTCCATTTCAAAGCCGAAGAGCCAGTGCTGTCTGAAGACGTCTCCGTGGTCATATGGTTGGCATGACTAAATGCCGAAGGCGCACAGAACTCTGTTACCTTCCCACCAAAGGTGGTTCCTATTTTTCTACTTGCATTTTTACATGCTTTTGAACTGGTAGGTTGGCAGAAGCTGGGACAAGTAACAGGAGCTCACCCCACTATGCAGTGCTAGGGATTCGAACCGCCAAACTGCCGACCTTTCTGATTGACAAGCTCAGTGTCTTAGCCCCTGAGCCACCGTGTTCCTTATGAAATTGGGGCAAACTGTATTTATATTCACACTGATCTTCCTTCTATTCCACTTTCTTCCCTCTCTTTCCTTTTTATAACTCTGCTAACTTAACTCCATCCAAGCAAATTTATTGTTTTATCTATATATATAGAAAAGCCAGGCTTAGCCATAACACAGAAAGAGTTTGATATTGTTCAGACAAATAAATATTGATACATTTTATTCAAAGACAGCATCTATCACCAGCTACCGCACATTTCCTTACTAAAGTCATGAAATCTTATGCCTTTGAATTAAATATGTTCATTTGAAAAGATGCTACCATACTTCTGATTTTGAGCTCTCTCTGTAACTGATAACTGCTCATATTTATACAGTACAATTACCGCATAAATAAATGCAGTTAATTACTACAAAATATCTTCCGCTTTGCGTCTGCTCTTTTTTTCTGTCTCTCTCGCCCCACAAATTAGATTATTCTACTTAATCTCTGAATCAAAAGAACATTTAAAAAAACAACACCTTTGAGATTAGATCTGCCTTCATACTACAAATTAGATGCTCCTGGAAGTTCTAATATCAGAAAAGTGCCTGGAAAGTCAGGATAACAGAACAACAGAATAACAGAGTTGAAAGGGATTTTAGAGGTCTTCTAGTCCAACCCCCTGCTCATACAGGAGACCCTATGCCATTTCAGACAAATGGCTGTAAAATCTTTTCTTTAAAACCTCCATTGATGGAGCGTCTACAACTTCTGGAGGTGAGCCATTCCGCTGATTAATTGTTCTCCCTGTCATGAAATTTCTCCTTAGTTCTAGGCTGCTTGATTTGTTTTCATTTATTATTTCTTGTCCTGCCTTCAGGTGCTTTGTAGAATAGGTTGACCCCCTCTTCTCTGTGGCAGCGCTTCAAATATTGGAACACTCCAATCATGTCCCCCCATTTCCCAAATAGGACCAGTCCAGTTCCACTTAGCTGGGACTGCGGATAGCTTCAGAACATCAAATGTTCTCCATCCACATTTCAAAGCTCATCTTCACTAGATTAACATATCTTGCAAATGGCAGTTCCTTAGGCTAGCTCTGGGTTCGATCAGGTACCCCGGGCTGAATTCTGTTTCGGGGAGCCTTCAAACTTCCTTTCCCTGTGCTCATTTTCACTGTCTCTCTTCACCTCCTCTCATTCAAACATTTTCTCTATCCATCATCCTAATTTAGCGCTCTCTGGCTCTCTTCACACAAATGTCACTTTGATTAGACAAAAGAAAGGAAGAGAGCTAACATCTGTGCCTCAAACATCTGGATCTCCCTCCCCGGGTCTTGATCTTACTCCATCAACGCTTTATAGTGTCTTTTCATTTGTTGCCATGTCCCATTGTGCCCAGGAACTCATCACTTTACCAAAAAAAAAAAAATCTCCATAATGACCCTTTGCAAGTTCCCTCCTTTACGGTGAAATGGGATTTCCTCTGTCACCCTCCCTGCCCTCCGCAGTATCCACTCCTTGCAGGTTTCCCGTCTTACTTGCAAAAAGTTGGATGCTCAGGCTGGAACAGAGACCATTCCGTCACTCGCTGCTGCCTCGGCCGACTGTTTCACTCCTTCGTTCTTTCTCTTGACGGCGTCTCTGCCCTGGAGAGAGGAGGAGACAACCTTCTGGCCATCGGATTTCCTGGCTCAGAGCAGCCCTGGCGTGAGAGCAAGCATATGTGCCTCACAAGTGTGTGTGTGTGTGTGTGTGTGTGTGCAACGCACACATACAAACCCACACCCAAAACTCATTCACTCCCTCTTTGGTTTGGAATCAGCGAGCAGCAGCGCCTGACACAATTGCCATGAGATCATACATGGGAATGGCTGATAACCATCTTGGCATTCGAGGAAGAAGGATGCTTGGGAAGGCCTCTTCTTCCAACACTCTTGGCCTTTTTCTTTTTTTTTTTCTTTTTTTTGTTTGGTTCTCCTCTACCCTCCTTCACCGGTTGCATCCGGACTCTGAATGGTGTCCTTATATCTATCAAAACTTTGGATCAGAGTAACAGTCTTGGAAGGGATTTTGAAGGTCTTCTAGTCCAACCCCGTTCTTAGGCAGGAAACCCTACACCACTACAGACAAATGGTTATCCAACATCTTCTTAAAGACTTCCAGTGTTGGGGCATTCACAACTTCTGGAGGCAACTTCTGTTCCACTGATTAATTGTTCTAACTGTCAGGAAGTTTCTCCTCAGTTCTAAGTTGCTTCTCTCCTTGATTAGTTTCCACCCATTGCTTCTTGTTCTACCCTCAGGTGCCTTGGAGAATAGTTTGACTCCCTCTTCTTTGTGGCAACCCCTGAGATTTTGGAACACTGCTATCATGTCTCCCCTAGTCCTTCTTTCTATTAAACTAGACATACCCACTTCCTGCAACTGTTCTTCATATGTTTTAGTCTCCAGTCCCCTAATCATCTTTGTCGCTCTTCTCTGCACTCTTTCTAGAGTCTCCACATTTCAACATGACACATAAACATCTCTCTTCCTCTCTGCCTTGCCATGGCTCCCTCTGGATCATGTCTAAGAGCTCTTCTCTGTCATGAATACAGGTAGTCCTCAACTTATGACAGTTCATTTAGTGACCGATTGAAGTTACAGCGGCACTGAAAAATATGACCGTTTTTCACAGTTACGACTACTGCAGCCTCCTCGTGGTCATGGGATCCAAATTCAGAGCCTTGGCAGCTGGTTCATATTTATGGCCGCTGCTGTGTCCCAAAGTCGTGGGATCCCCTTTTGCGACCTTCTGACCAGCAAAGTCAATGGGGAAGTCAGATTCCCTTAAGGTAGGGGTGTCCAAACTTGGGAACTTTAAGACTTGTGGACTTTAACTCCCAGAATTCCCCAGCCAGCATAGCTGGCTGGGGAATTCTGGGAGTTGAAGTCCACAAGTCTTAAAGTTCCCAAGTTTGGACACTCCTGCCTTAAGGGTTACTCACTTATCAACGAGTGCAGTGAGTCACTTAACCGATGTGGCAAGAAAAGTTGCAAAATGGGGCAAAAGTGTTTCATTTAACAACAGAAATGTTGGGCTCAGTTGTGGCCGTAAGCCGAGCCACTGACGGTCTGTAATGTAATGTCTGTAATGTTATCATATAGAGAAGAGTACAGATCCTCCCTCTTTGCAGGATGGGAGTGGAACAGCCTCTGCAAACCTCATCCTTCTCTTCCAGAACTGATAAGGCTGCGGTACTTAGGGTTGATTAAAGGTAGCCCTTGGCTTACAAGAGGTCACCCAGCGACCATTGGAAGTTACAAAGGACCCCAAAAGTGGATTTACGATGAAGATCTGAACTTCCGACAGACATGCCTCCCGCAGTCACATGACTACTCTTTGGGCATTCATTAAACACAACCGTACTTATTGCCTTTTCTAGAACCCTGTGGTCCCATGATTGAATTTGACATCAGTTGTTTGTTTCTTTTCGGCAAACCTACATGAGCCGCAGTGGCGCAGTGGTCAGAGTGCAGTACTGCAGGCTACTTCTGCTGACTGCCGGCTGCCTGCAATTTGGCAGTTTGAATCTCATCAGGTTCAAGGTGGACTCATCCTTCCATCCTTCCGAGGTGGGTAAAATGCGGGCCCAGATTGTTGGGGGTTAATAGGCTGACTCTGTAAGCTGCTTAAAAAGGGCTGTAAAGCACTACGAAGTGGTATATAAATCTAAGGGCTATTGCTATTGCTACATAGCAAACGATGAGTGAACTTAATGATTGTGGCGTTCACTTAATAACCACTGCAAAAAAGATCATAAAATTGGGTCAGTCACATGGCTGACCTATTTTATGACTGATATGACTTACAACTTATTTCGGATGGTAATGGGCAGGATTACTTGTATTCAGTAGATCTACTCAGCTGAAATGTATGGTGACTATACATCCTTTATTATAAAGGACACTCCTTTATTTCACAAAACTATCCTTTAAATAGATTTAATTTCATTATTTATTTTCCTGATTTTGCTCTTGAATTTTTCTATGTATACAAAGTAGTAAACCTACACAATAAAAACAACAATGTTTATGAACCTCTTTCAGATTTGTTGGAACTTCTTGTTGGAATGGATTTTTATGCAACAACTACAATAGTATTCTGTAGAGGGCAGTGTTTATAAGTTTGGATCTATGATAGATGCTCTTTTGTTCTAAGTAGAGTCTCCTGATTCCTGTTACAGTTAAAAACAGTTGAGCAGTAAAGCACATGGTGACTGCACTCTTTGCTAGCTCTGCGGTGCTATATATAAACAGAATTACTAACAAGATTTGCCCTTTTTTCAGGTTTCTTTATTTTTTTCAAGAAAATAGGGTTGTCTTATTTATACATAATCGTAAAGAAGGGGAAATTATTTAGCTCCTCTTTTGCCCCATTGGTCCTTTCAACTACGAGGATCGGGGTTTCAAACCGTGTTAGGGCCAGAAGTATGAAAACTATAATACTAATAAAGGAGAATAAATGTAGCTCAGGGTTGACATGAGGAGTCCTTGGTGCTCTCTTAGATTTGTTTCCTTGCAGACGTTTCATTACCCAAACTAGGAAACACCTTCCGTGTTAGCATGTCCTAGATGTCACTAGCACTGATGATGTTACCTAGTTTGGGTAATGAAATGTCTGGAAAAAACACCCCACTTCAGACAGCAGCAAGGAGCCCTCAGGAGAGAGAGAGAGACACAGAGAGAGAGAGAGAGTGATAGAAAGAGAGAGAGGGGGGAGGGAGAGAGAGACAGAGACATATATATATATAGAGAGAGAGAGAGACAGAGAGAGAGAGAGTGACAGAAAGAGAGAGAGAGACAGAGAGAGAGAGAGAGTGACAGAAAGAGAGAGAGAGGGAGGGAGGGGAGACAGAGACATAGAGAGAGAGACGGAGAGAGAGTGACAGACAGAGGGAGGGAGGGAGAGACAGACAGAGGGAGGGAGGGAGAGAGAGAGAGACAGAGAGAGAGAGAGAGTGACAGAAAGAGAGAGAGGGGGGAGGGAGGGAGGGAGGGAGAGAGAGACAGAGACAGAGACATAGAGAGAGAGAGAGAGAGAGAGACAGAGAGAGAGAGATAGAGTGACAGAAAGAGAGAGAGAGAGGGAGGGAGAGACAGAGACATAGAGAGAGAGACAGAGACATAGAGAGAGAGACAGAGAGAGAGACAGAGAGTGACAGAAAGAGAGAGAGGGAGGGAGGGAGGGAGAGAGAGACAGAGACATAGAGAGACAGAGACAGAGAGACAGAGAGAGATAGATAGATAGAGTGACAGAAAGAGAGAGAGAGGCAGGGAGGGAGAGTCAGAGACATAGAGAGACAGAGACAGAGAGAGAGAGAGAGAGAGAGTGACAGAAAGAGAGAGAGGGAGGGAGGGAGAGACAGAGACATAGAGAGAGAGAGAGAGACGGAGAGAGAGAGAGACGGAGAGAGAGAGAGAGTGACAGAAAGAGAGAGAGAGAGGGAGGGAGAGACAGAGACAGAGACAGAGACATAGAGAGAGAGAGAGAGAGAGAGAGTGACAGAAAGAGAGAGGGGGGGAGGGAGGGAGACAGAGAGAGAGAGGGAGGGAGAGAGAAATGGCTGTGTGTGTGTGTGTGTGTGTGCGTGTGTTCCAGCATAACTCTGGAACGTCTCGAGCAATTTCAACCAAACTTGGTACACAGATGACTTACTCTCTGGGGGAAAAAAACACTGTGGGGGTAAGACACACATAACGTCCCTAACATCCCTCAGGGTGTGCGTTCTGTTAAGATGCAGTCTGTTGTGTCTTAAAATGGCTTCTACTGTACTGCCGTAAAATGGCTTCTACTGTAGAGTGCAGTGGAGTTGCCATGGTAATGGATTCACAGTACTCCACAAGGGGGCTCCCTGTGGTAAGGGGGAAAATCCAATATTAGAAATTACGTTTGGTCTGAAAATAAATACGTATTTATTTTCCCCCTATAAATAAATACCCGGGAAACGTCGGGTTATCAGCTAGTTCTTCACTAAAGCTTAACTGAGTTTAAAGCAAAGGAAAGGCCCAGTGAGGGAAAAAAAAACCAAGAATGCTGATTGGACTGAATTTGCATTGCTCCTTGCCTTGCTGGGGTCCTTCCTTCTGCCGTCCCATAAGTTGCCCATCTTCAAACTGGAGAGGTAAGTTGTCTTTTACTCCCTCTCTTGATCTTCAGTGGGGCTGGTATGAACTTGTTAGAACAAAGGATTTTCCTCCCACAACAAAGGACTTGGCTGATGGGATTTGCTGCTACAGAATGTGGTGACAGCCCTCGTGCCTGAGAAGGTTTTAAAAAGGGATTAGACAGTTCAGTTTCCATTCAAATCAACAGGAGGAGATCCTGAAGGGAGCTCTCTAAAAAGAACAGGTGGCTTGGGAGTCTTAAGCGAAAGGAAGACGTATTGAAAAGAGGAACACACACGTTGCTCCAGCACAGGGCTGAAAGTTAATTTCTGGGATTGCATTAAAAAAAATAAAACGAATGCCGAGTCAATTCTAAAGCCCCTACGAAGGAAGTCAAAAAAGAAAACTCTTCATTGGAGAAGAAAATGGGCAGGTACCTGTAGTTGAACACCTTTCAGCATTGCACAATCACGTTATCTTGTCCTTCAAAATCCCCTGAGCCATTACTTCAGCTGCCAAAAAACCCACTACCCCCAATGCAATCTTAGGCTGCATTAACATTGGATAGAATCAAGATCACGTGAAGTGTTAATACCATTTTATAATACCTTGGTAAGGCCACACTTGGAATACGGCTTTCAGTTTTGGTTGCCGTGATATAAAAAAGATCTTGAGGCTCTAGAAAGAGTGCAGAGAAGAGCAACAAAGGTGACTAGGGGGCTGGAGACGAAAACATATGAAGAACGGTTGCAGGAATTGGGTGTGGCCAGTCTAAGGGACACGGTGGCTCCGTGGCTAAGATGCTGAGCTTGTTGATCAGAAAGGTCACAGTTCGGCGGTTCGAATTTCTAGTGCTATGTAACGGAGTGAGCTCCCATTACCTCTCCCAGCTTCTGCCAACCTACCAGTTCAAACACACGTAAAAATGCAAGTTAAAAAATGGGGACCACCTTTAGTAGGAAGGTAACAGAGTTCCGTGCGCCTTTGCCGTTTAGTCATGCCGGCCGAATTGTTGCAAAAAATGGCAGGCTTAGACTCCTCAGGATACAGGAAGAGTTTATTTGGCAGCCAGGTTCAGAAAGCTAGCCCATGGCTAGCATTGCATGTTCTGAACTAACCTTCATTATTGAAGCACGCATTCTTATACATTCTCAAAGGCAGCATAACACGGAAACACTTAACTCATTTCCTATTGGTTATCTTGAGGAAAAAAGCCTTATAAGGAGATGGGGTCTTACTTCTCCTTTTGTCTTGGGCCATAGGTACTGACTACGTGTCTTTATGCAAACTTTAATTGAACCTTGTGGTTTTGGGCTTTTGACATAAGGACATAATACTGGAACATTTTGTGGTTGAAGGCTGATGACATTTCCTTGTCCCTTTAAGCAAGCTTCTAACTGTTCCTTTTGCCAAGTCTCTGTTTTTATATTTTTAATCCATATTTTATTCTACTTTAACATGACCACGGAGACGTCTTCGGACAGCACTGGCTCATCGGCTTTGAAATGGAGATGAGCACCGCCCCTTAGAGTCGGGAATGACTAGCACATATGTGCTAGGGGAACTTTTACTTTACCTTTTAGTCTAAAGTAAAGAAGGAACTAGGGGGTGACATGAAAGAAATATTTCAGTATTCAACGGGCTGTCATAAAGAAGAGGGGGTCAACTTATTCTCCAAAGCACCAGAAGGCAGGACAAGAAACAAGGGATGGAAACCAATCAAGGAGAGAAAACCAATATAAAAATAAGGAGAAATTTCCTGGCAATTAGAACAGTGGAACAGTTTGCCTTCAAAAGTTGTGAGTGCTCCATCACTGGAGGTTTTTAAGAAGAGACTGGAGAGCCATTTGTCTGAAATTGTATAGAATCTCCTGCTATAGAATCTCCTGCTGGACTAGAAGACCGCCAAGGTCCCTTCCAACTTTCTTATTCTCTTATCTCCGGTCTCTAACTTTATGGAGACTTGAACTTCCAACATAAGAAATTAATCAGTGGAATTAATCAGTGGAACAGCTTGCATCCAGAAGTTGTGAATGCCCCAACACTGGAAGTCTTTAAGAAGATGTTGGATAGCCATCTGTCTGAAATGATATAGGGTTTCCTGCCTAGGCAGGGGGTTGGACTAGAAGACCTCCAAGGTCCCTTCCAACTCTACTATTGTATTATTGTATTATTGCATTAAATTAACTGCAGGTGATCCTCAATTGACAACTGTAATTGAGCCTGCAGTTATCACATGATCAACCTAATTTTATGACCTTTTGGGGGGAGTTGTTGCTAAGAGAATGCAGCAGTTGTAAAGCAAACCCTGTGGTCATTCAGTGAACACCAAAACTTTCATTGAACCCACCATTCACTATGGGGCCTTTTTGCCAAAAACTGAAAAGTAAAAGCCAGTTTTGGACAAAAATCTCATACGTTTTGGTCACACGACAGCAAGATGTTGCAAACAGCCACAAATATGGACCAGATGTTGAATATCAAAAATTTAGTCACATGACGGAGGGAGGTCATTGGAACTTTGGAACTGGCTCCTAAGTAACCTTTTTGGAGGTTCCTTGTATCTCAAACGATGAAAGAAATTTTAATTTTCTGGAGTGTTGTCATCCAAATGATCACTGCAATTTAGACCTAGGAAACGAGAAAGCTATGTTGAAATCGAATGATGTGTTTGACCACGAGTGGATTAAGTTTCTGGAGCTCTTGAGTTTCAGAAAATTCTCTTTTTTTCATTGTGGTTTTAAGTGTGCCTCTCTTGTCATTTGAATTATGTAATTGTGTTCCATTGTAAGCTGTATACTATTTGTGGGATACAAATACCACAAATTAAATGAGTTCATGGATTTGATATTGGGTTTTTTTTGGCTGCTTTGGCTAATTCAAATAAACAATCCTTGCTCTGTCTCATTCTCTCACTTATTCACAACTACACACACCCATACAAACACACACAAACACACCCAGATATTACATTCTTTGAAATGGAGGGTAACATGTCTTCTCTGGCATCTAAAGGCTTTTGCGTCCAAACGTAACTAAAGTACTTCCAATACGTCCAAGCGTTTGGTCCTTTATAGATAATATCTTGGCTACTAACAACCCTTCTTTTAAAAAAAAAAAATAGAGAGGAGATGAAAATTTCATGGCCAGCTTTGGCACTAATTCAGCAAACCTCAGATTAAGTCAATACACCAGATTAAAACAACAGATTAATTAAAAGAGGCAGTACGCATCTATTGCATCATTGCCTCTTTAATAGATTTGCTTTGTCAAAATTGTAAAAAACTATAAGTAGGAAGGAAATAGCAGAGGTTACAAATCATCTAAGTAAGCTTATTTTCATCCAACTAAGCCAGGTCCAACATAGCTTTTAAATCCAGCCTGGCTGAGATCCCGCCGAGATGATAATTTACAGCAATTTAAAAACACTATTTTATTCAATGAACAAAACAAAAAAAAAAAACAATTAATAACAGAATTGCAAGGAAAAGGAACAGCAGTGCAGTTGGAAATCACAGACGTAAGAACGAAGAGCTCAGATTTTTTAAAACTTATTTATTTCGTCAAGCATGTATTAGATAACATATATAAGTATAAACATGATTTTGGATGTGAATAAAAAGAAACATTAGGACAGGGACGGTAGGCACATTGGTGCACTTATGCATGCTCCTTACAGATCTCTTAGGAATGGGGTGAGGTCGACAGTAGACAGCCTAAGGTTAAAGTTTTGGGGGTTTGGGGAAGAAACCACAGAGTCAGGTAACGCATTCCAGGTGTTGACCCCTCTGTTGCTGAAGTCGTATTTTCTGCAATCGAGTTTGCAGCAGTTTACCTTAAGTTTGTATCTACTGTCTGCTCGTGTATTGTTGCGGTTGAAGCTGAAGTAGTCATTGACAGGTAGGACATTGTAGCAGATAATTTTGTGCCCACATTCTTTGACGTGTAAGCCAACAAGTACATGGGTAGTAGTGACGTGCAGTCAGGGGAGGCAGGGGAGGCACAGCCTCACCACTGTCATCATGAAAAGAAAAAAAATGTAAAAGGAAAAAGGCGAGAGCTGAGGTCAGGCTGTGATAGTTGCTGCCTCACCGTGGATGACACTGCTTAATTGTTTAAAAAAGCCTCTTAAAAAGCTCCCCCTACTGCATGCCTCATCTAGTCTGACTTTAGGCGTTTTATGATCACTCGAGCAGAGTTAAGCAAGGGTTAAAAGCCTAAATATTTATTTATTATTTAAAAATTCCTGACATAGGTGAGGCACGTAGTTCTCTTGCCTCATAGTAGATGGCGCTCATTTGGGTGGGGCTTCTTCAGAGGACCCGAGGCAAGAGCAGAGTTGAAATCCTCTCTGAAACAGCTAGAAAGGGTACGTGTGGGTCGGAGGGAGAGGGAAGAATTCAAACTTCAAACTTCAAAGTGTAGTTTGATTGCAGGCAGAGCCACGTTGCCTTTTCAAACCTGTAATCAGTGAAGCTGGGCTGGATCCTTCCAGGGCTGGGGGAAAGTGTGTAGTCCAATCCAACGTGTGTGTGCGTGCGTGTGTGTGGGTGTGTGTTTGAGAGAGGGGGGAGGGAGGGAGGGAGGAAGGAGGGGAAGGGAGAAGAAAAAGAAAGAAGGAATCTTCTTTCGCAAAGGAGGAAAACAAATGCTGTCACTTTAAATCGGAACTGAGCATGCCTGGCTGTGGAATTCTGGGAGTTGAAGTCCACAAGTCTAAAAAAAATTGAAACCCACCACTAGGTCAGTGCCTCACCAGCCATAAACCTCACCGCACGTCACTGATGGGTAGGTATGTTACTTGGAATCCTGACAGTACGATTGTATGTAGATAAGGTTATGTCATCCAGGCAATGACTGAATAAAACATATTGCAGAATTCGCTGCCTTCAATTGCAGTGAAGCTTAAAGATTTATGTGATCTTATTTAACAAACAGAAGATTTATCTGCAGCCAACAGCCAGAGTCTTTCAATGCAATCTCAGTGATTTGAAATACTGCTTATCTCTGAAAGGATCATGGACTTGAAGTGGCCTCGGTCTGAGTCAGCAGCCATTCTGGCCCTCCTTCAATCTTGCAGCCATTAATTTCCAAAGGCGATTCTAGCATGAGAGCAGAGTTTCACAATCTTGGCCCCTTGAAGGACTTCAACCCCCAGAATTTCCCAGCCAGCCATGCTGAATGGAGTTGAAGTCTGCACATCTTCAAGTTGCGGTGATTCAGAAAAACCGAATTAGAGTGACTCAGTAACCTCAGAGGGCAAATTTGGGGTCTGATTCAATGCTCCTTATCAATTATTTCATTCATTATTAGTTTAACGCCCGAGAAGGGAAGAGTTGATGTGTCATTTTTTCAGCCTCGGATGTCCAAATAATTTGAGCAGCCCTGGGTACACTTTGAGGTAGTATCTATCTCTGTCCTAGTTCAGGGGAGTCATCGTATTTTAGGGTATTTCAGCAAAACTTTTTCAAAGAAAAAAAACCCCAAGAGAATCCAGTTGCCTTTTAGAAAAAGGAATTTTGAGACAGCCATGACTTGGAGGACTGAGAATCTCCATAGGCCTTTAGAATAGAATAGAATTCTTTATTGACCAAGTGTGATTGGACACACAAAGAATTTGTCTCCGGTGCATAAGCTCTCAGTGTACATACAAACAACAGTGACAGGCCATAGATCATAGTTGCAATCATTAATCATAAGATACAACAATGTGATAAATCATAGATCCCAATAGGAGAAGGTATTGGGGAAAGATGACAAGATGGGAAAGGTGAAAAGAGGAGAAGGATAATTGCAATACAGTCTACTACTACATGGGTAAATATCTTTAGGCCTAAGACAGTGCTTGGGGAATTAGGTGTTCCGCAGAGTTATAGCATTGGGGGTGGGGGTGTTTGTGTCTAGTTGTTTTGGCATCCAATGCCCTATAAGCAGCGTCCCAAGGGGAGAAGGTGAAACAGTTTATGCCCAGAATGTGAGGGGTCTGTAGATATTTTCTCAGCCTTCTTGCTGGTTCTTGCAGATCCTCAATGAAAGGCAGGCCGGTTGCGATTGTTTTTTCTGTAGTTCTAACTATCCGTTGAAATCTGCACCTGTCCTGTTTGGTTGCTGTGCCAAACCAGACATCTGCCTTTTAGAAAAAGGGCCTTAGGGACGACAACAATGATCTGGATTGTTAAGTTTATCTCCTTTCGGAGATTAGAGTTGAGTAGCAGAAGGTAGTAACAAATGTGCCGCTGAACAGTCGCTCACAGCCACCGAAGGTAAAACAAGGATAGCTTTACTTTCGTTAACAAAAATAGGATAAACAGTCTCCAAAAACAAGCTATAAGTAGTCTTGAATTATATGTACAGTCTATGTTACAACACGTTGGTTTACAGATGCTCCACTCATGATTCACCATGTAGACAGGTAACTAATATACAGAGTAGCCACCATCCAATACACAGTATTCAATCCCAATACCAAGCACGGAGAACATACAGGAAGAACCAGGAACAATCAGGAACAACCAGTAATAATTCCTACTTCCTTTTATGGCTGCTTAAAGCAACAGCATCCAATTACATCTCACTTGCATTTAAAGTAACAGATACATTGTTACAATCATGGCTTATGCATATGTGTGTGTGTGTGTGTGTGTGTTTTGTATTTGTGCTGATAAATAAATAAAGGGAGACTAGTATAGATCTATTTCAAGCTATTTAGTTCTCATCAGCTAGCCATACCCTTACTGGGATTCGAACCTGGGCTGTATTACATATTAGGCAGATGCATTAGCCACTAACCCACAGGCTCTCCTCCTTATCGAATCCCAGTAAGGGTATGGCTAGCTGATGAGAGCTAAATAGCTTGAAATAGATCTATACTAGTCTACCTTTATTTATCAGCACAAATACAACACAAATACACATTGCCAAGCCAAGACTAGGGTTACATCCCTAACATTGAGATTTTCCATAGGCATTTAGTAATTAAGAGGCACATTCTTATGGCGGCTTCTCAGCATTTGAATCCTTCAATCCTACTTCTGGGCTAAGGGATGGGCTTCAAAAATTTTAGCAAGGGGTTGCTGGCTGGCCGTGGCCTACTCGGCCTCCTGCACCACAGCAGGGGGGGGTGTTTTTGCCCTGCCTGAGCTCCGGAGGCTTCCCTTGAGCCTCCGGGAGGGTGTAAACAGCCTTCCCAGGCTCCAGACGCCCTCTGGAGGCCGGAAATGGCCCCGTTTCAAGCCTTCCCGAACTTCCAGTAGGCCCATTTTTCACCCTCCCACGCGCCCTGCACTTACCTGCATCCAAAATGGGCCGCTTGGGCGGGGACTCCTGGGAAGGGTGGGGCGGGGTGGACAGGGTCAGCCAGGAGTGGGATTTGGGGGTTTTCTGAACTGCACAGAATCTTAGCTAGAGGTTCTCCCTAACCCCTGCGAACCTCCTGCAGCCCAATCCTTCCTCTTAGCTGTGAAAAATAGCTGGTGATCAGTCATCACCAGCTGGTGATGCTATCAATCTAGGAAAGTCTCTTAAAATGCTATCTTCATCATCATTTCCACGGCTTCCACCAAGAACCACATAATGACTCAAATGCTTTATCAGTCACGAGATAGAAGGAATCCATGGGGAGAATGTTCAGAAAGATCAAGAGGTTGGCCTTGGCTGGGAGATTGAAACCCTGCCCTGTTATGCATGCTTTGCGCACACAATGTGTGTATAAAAATAGGGATGGGGCTTTGATGGCCTGGTTAGCGCAGCCTCTTGTCTCTTTTGATCTCCACCTTGTCTTAGCCTCTGCTTCAGGCGGCAGATGAGCTATTGAGAGATAATTTCCACCATTTGCTGTGTTAGGCCAGGATTGGACCTGGAGCAGGTAAGCGTTGAGAAGGGTTAAGGGGATTTCTACGGCTTCTGTCCCCTCACACTGCTTTCAAATTGTGGCGTTGGAGGAGACTCTGGACTGCAAGGAGATCCAATCAGTCAATCCTAAAGGAAATCAACTTTGACTGTTTTTTGGGAAGGACAGATCCTAAAGCTGAATCTCAAATGCTTTTGCCATCAAATGAGAAGAGGGGGGTTAATTGGAAATGTCCCCAATGTTGGGAAAGATTGAAGGCCAAAGGAAAAAGGGATGGCAGAAGATGAGATGCTTAGATAGTGTCATTAATGCAATGAACATAAATTTAGAAAACTCCAGGGGATAGGAGAAGACGGGGGTCAGGTGGTCCATGAGGTCAGAAAGAGTTGTACATGATTTAGTGATTGAACAACAAATCCCTCCCCACACACAAATACACATGGAGCATTGAGGAGATGCACAGGCGGGTCCATTGAGAAAAATAATTGAGAAGAAATAATCCTGATTTCCAGGCTCAGGTGTTTAATAGAGCATCAACAGAGGGATAGAATCAAGATCATGTGAAGTGTTAATACCACTTTACAATGCCTTGGTAAGGCCACACTTGGAATACTGCATTCAGTTCTGGTCGCCACGATGTAAAAAAGATGTGGAGACTCTAGAAAGAGTGCAGAGAAGAGCAACAAAGATGATTAGGGGACTGGAGACTAAAACATATGAAGAACGGTTGCAGGAACTAGGTATGTCTAGTTTAATAGAAAGAAGGACTAAGGGAGACATGATAGCAGTGTTCCAATATCTCAGGGCTTGCCACAAAGAAGAGGGAGTCAAACTATTCTCCAAGGCACCTGAGGGTAGAACAAGAAGCAATGGGTAGAAACTAATCAAGGAGAGAAGCAACTTAGAACTGAGGAGAAACTTCCTGACAGTTAGAACAATTAATCAGTGGAACAGAAAATGCCCCCAGAAGTTGTGAATGCCCCAACATGGGAAGTCTTTAAGAAGACGTTGGATAGCCATCTGTCTGAAACGGTATAAGGTTTCCTGCCTAGGCAGGGGGTTGGACTAGAAGACCTCCAAGGTCCCTTCCAACTCTGCTATTGTATTGTATTGTATAAGGGAGTTAGAAGTGACCTTGGAGGTCTTGTAGTCCAACCCCTGCTCAAGCAAGAGACCCTATACCCTTTCAGCCAAATGATTGTTCAATCTCTTCTGAAAAACTTCCAGTGTTGAAACATTCATAACTTCTGGAGAAAAGCTACTCCACTGATCAATTGTTTTCCCTGTCAGGAAATGTCTCCTTAGTTCTAGGTAAAGGTAAAGGTTCCCCTCGCACATATGTGCTAGTTGTTCCCAACTCTAGGGGTGCTGCTCATCTCCGTTTCAAAGCCGAAGAGCCAGCGCTGTCTGAAGACGTCTGGCATAACTAAACGCTGGAGGCGCATGGTTCCCACAAAAAGCGGTCCCTATTTTTCTACTTGCATTTTTACTTGCTTTCGAACTGCTAGGTTGGCAGAAGCTGGGACAAGTAATGGGAGCTCACTCCTACGCAGTGCTAGGGATTCGAACCGCCGAACTGCCAACCTTCTGATTGACAAGCTCAGCGTCTTAGCCACTGAGCCACCACGTCTCCTTAGTTCTAGGTTGGTTCTTATCAGTGGTGAGATTCAACATTTTTTACTAGCGGTTCTGTGGGTGTGGCTTGGTGGGTGTGGCTTGGTGGGTGTGGCAGGGGAAGGATACTGTAAAATCCCCATTCCCTCCCAATCAGCTGGGACTTGGGAGGCAGAGAATAGATGGGAGCGGGGCCAGTCAGCGGTGGTATTTACCAGTTCTCTGAACTACTCCAAATTTCTGCTACCGGTTCTTCAGAACTGGTCAGAACCTGCTGAATACCACCTCTGGTTCTTATCCTTGATAAGTTTCCGTCCATTGCTTCTTGTTCTGCCTTCAGGGGTTTGTGTGGATAAAAACCCAAATCGGGCATGGATTTGTTCATCGAAGCATTTGATTTCTGAACTTTGGAAGCGGACAGAGGATCACAAGGATTTAATACTGCCAGATTTTTGTGAAAATACGTCTTCCTGCAGCAGGGTTTCTCAATTTCTCAATCTTGGCAGGTTGAAGATGTGTGGCCTTCCAACTCCCAGAATTCCCCAGCCAGCAAATACAAGTCCAAACATCTTAAAGTTTTCCGGGTTCAGAAACAGTGGATTAAGGGAAACTCTCTCACGCTGCCTGGGGAATTTCTGGGAGTTGAAGATCACACAACATCGACACTGAGGTAGACCTAGTTAGCTTTCTTCTCTGGCCCCTACAGATTGATCCCATGCCTTCCCTTCCTAAAGCATGACTAGAACAAACCCCCCCCCCCCAATCAACTTGACCTCTTTATGGCTTGTCCCAGACATTGGTAGTCCTCCCCTTTACCCCTTGCTGGCCTCTGCTTTACCGACTCGTTCAAGCCCAACAGTGTTGGCCGTGATGTTTTCCCCCGAAAAAGAATGAGATCACCGACTGGAAAGAGGGAGAGAACGTGGGGTGGTGGTGAAGGAGAGGGGGGGGGCGGGAGAGAGAGAAGTTTTGGACAGAGAGAAAAGAGGACGATGAGCAGAAGGATGGAGGAGAGCCAGTCTGTTCTATCACTTCCATCTCCTCCCAGGTCACTCTGTTGCTTAAGACAACAGAACAGACTGCATTCTTTATGAGACTGGAATACATGTTCATAGTCGGACAACCACTGGAGCCAATGCCGAAGAGGAAAGATGGGGAATACGTTTCCTAGATACTGCTCTTAAAAGTGACTTATGACCATTTTCCCGCACTTATGACCGTCGCAGCATCCCCAATGTGTCAATGTGATTTACATGGGGATGCTTGGTAACTGACTCACATTTAAGACGGTCGCAGTCTCCTGGGGGGTCACGTGATCCCCCTCTTACGACCTTCTGACAAGCAAAGTCAATGGGGAAACCAGTTTCGCTTAACAACCGGTTGATTGATTTAACAACTGCAGGGATTCACTTAACCAACATGGCAAGAAAAGTCACACAATGGGACCCGACCCACTTAACAAATTTTGTCAGACCTGGAAGTCATCTTCTACCTTTGGGACTTCGGACCTGCCAACATTTTCTACTGTGGGAAAATGAAGAGGGGGGGATTATTCAGAGAGTAGTGATATATAGCCAAAATAACATTCTTTCTCAGAAAGTCAAGGCCATCTTGCCCTGCAGCTGCAATGAGGTGGCTGGGAGGCATCTTCAGTTGGGGATGGTACCTGATTGCATCATGTGATGGACATGTGGGTGCTGGGCAGGGACTTGAACTTTCTTTTGGGTGGGGAGAACCTGGAAACTTTCAGATTCAGATTTTCCCAGATGTGCCAATAATAAGGATACAAACTTGTTGGATTTAGTAGAAACATTTGTTTTCTGTAATACACATACCGTATTTTTTCGGATCATAAGACGCACCTGAGTATAAGATGCACCAAGGTTTTGAAGAGGCAAATTTTTAAAAAGTAGGTAGGTAGATAGAGAGGGAGAGAGAGGGAGAGAAAGAAAGAAAGAAATATAGTAGGTAGGTAGGAAGAGAGAATAGTTAGGTAGGTAGGCAGGTAGGTAGGTAGGTAGATAAAGGGAGAGAGAGAGAGAGAGAGAGAGAGAAATACAGTAGGTAGGTAGGGAGAGAGAGAGAGTAGGTAGGTAGGTAGGTGTTTCCAGGTGTATTTATCCATGTGCTGGAGAAGGAAATCGCTGACAATCTGCAGCACGTTAAGACTTTGTTTCTGCTGGCACAGCACTTGATCAATGTAAATCTCATCAATCAGTTAAAGAACTTTCCAAAAGGAAAAAAAAACAAAGTTTTTTACACTCTGCAAACCTCCCCAAAAAGCCCCGTTTTTTGCGAAAATGGGCCCGTTTTTTTTTTTAAAGGCATGAATAGCCTTGGGAGGGCTTGCCTCCATAAAGGTATGCACGGCCATTTTGGTGAAGGGGGCGGCGTTTTGGGAGGCAAAAAATGCTGTATTCGATGTATAAGAAAGAAGAAAACCCAGATTTTCAGCCTCTTTTTTGAGGAAAAAAGGTCCGTCTGATACTCAGAAAAATACGGTATATTATGCCTTGTATTTGTAAAGTATTAGGGTCTGTAAAATATCTGGCAAATGTCAAAACGTGTGATCCTTGCCATTTGAACTCTTATCAATCTGCAATCAATGGGCATAGAACTTATCCCCGAATGGAGCTGTAAAGAGCTGTAAAACTGACATCTTTGATCTGTCCCTCTTCTGCCTAAGAATGTATCTCACCTTTGATCTGTGCCCTTCACAACAGGGGCCAAATGGCCAATCATGAGAAAGCAAAGAGACAAGCGTGATAAAGCTAGTGATTATGGTTTTGACTGTATAAAAAGGAGCCACACCTTCTCTGAAGTGTAATTCTTCCCTGCATATATACTCTTGGGTTATGTTGGGAACAACTGACCATCATGTCTTTAAACTTTGATTAAAGATTAAACACTGATTGTTATTCAAGTCTCCATTTAAGTCTCATGTGTGACTTGGCTGCGTTCTCAGACTTCTATGGGTCTCAACGTATTCTCAAACCTTATAACATCTCTAATAAAATGGAACTTTGAGGAACTTC
Source organism: Natrix helvetica (assembly GCF_964273705.1). Taxonomy (NCBI): domain Eukaryota; kingdom Metazoa; phylum Chordata; class Lepidosauria; order Squamata; family Natricidae; genus Natrix; species Natrix helvetica. Next base: position 354,278,627 of record NC_138548.1, on the reverse strand, counting down.
AAGCCTCAGAGTCTTCTTTCATTGGGGGGTGTTACTTGGAACCCTGACATATTTCTCACTTAGCAACAGAAATATTGGACTCAATTGCGGTTGTAAGTTGAGGGCTGTATACGAGAGGCTAAATGAAGTGAAAGTCTTCTCTCGGTCTCGTGTCGTTATCTTAGGGACACGTAGATCTGTTTTCATTTGTGAAAGTCTTCTGCCAGAATATAGCTGAGGGATCAGCTGAAATATGCGCCTTTCACTATTCACGCATTTACTGGCATTCGTGCTGCAGTTGGGTTATAATAACCGCTTGTCTGTTAACATATACCGGACACGGATTGCAAACTTCTGAATCACACCTTGTGACTGAGGCTCTGTATACTGTTTAATGGAAGGAGACGGGGAGGTGTAGAAGCTGACCATTAATAGTTCTGGTGAGGTTTGTTCCACAAAATTATATGCCCCGTCCGGTCTTTATGTGCCGCTGAAGAGTGAATTTTGAAAGATACGCTTTTTTGAAACAAAATTCCTACCTCCCAGTTAGCAAATACTCATATTTGGGAAATGATACCTTTTCCTTTTTCCAAAAAAAAAAAAAAAAAAATAGTAAAGATTTCCCCTGTTCAGTCGTATCCAACTCTCATCTCCGTTTCTTGGCCAAAGGAGTCAGCATTGTCCGAAGACAATGTTGTTAATATAGCTTGGCAAGCTGTTAGCACAGTTTTACAAGAAAGTAGAATTAGCTGATAATGGTTGTGTTTCTTGTCGGATCTATCTTGCCAGACTTAAAAGGCAGTAGTGTTTCCCTTCCCCTTTCCCCTTTTAAAACACTGAAAGAGAGAGAAATGGGAGGGGGAGAGAAGGAGGGACAGAGACAGAGAGAGACAGAGAGACAGAGAGAGACAGAGAGACAGAGAGACACACACAGAGAGAGACAGAGAGAGACAGAGAGAAAGAGAGAGAGAGAGAGACAGAGAGACACACAGAGAGAGAGACAGAGAGAGACAGAGAGAGACAGAGAGAAAGAGAGAGAAAGAGAGAGAGGGGGAGACAGAGAGACAGAGAGACAGAGAGACACACAGAGAGAGAGACAGAGAGAGACAGATAGAGTGACAGAAAGAGAGAGGGAGGGAGACAGAGAGAGAGTGACAGAAAGAGAGAGACAGAGAGAGACAGAGTGTGACAGAAAGAGAGAGAGACAGAGAGAGACAGAGAGAGAGGAAGGGAGGGAGAGACAGAGACAGAAGAAAGTGACAGAGACAGAGAGAGAGGGAGGGAGGGAGAGAGATAGAGAGACAGAGAGAGGGAGAGAGATAGAGAGACAGAGAGAGAAATAGAGTGACAGAAAGAGACTGAGAGAGAGAGAGAGAGACAGAGGGGAGGAGAGAGAGGGGGGAAGAGAGAGATTTTCGCAGGGTTGGTTTTGCTGCTCTGATACATCCAGAAGATCTTGAGGGTCCCCAGAGATTTTGACAACCTATCTCTTTGACCCTTCATACATTTACACAAACATAAAAGTTTTGTTGTTTTCTTTTCTCTCTCCTGAATTGTCTCCTGAATTCCTGCCAATCACACCCTTTTAACGGTGACCCTTCCTGCAAGAAAGCATTGAGTCTTCCCTCCCATTCCATAATCTTTTCTCTAAATGCCCTTCCTTTTCAAGCCCAACCAGCCACATAAATTGAATTAAGGCCACTACCAATGTGATACAATTCCCATAATCAAGAGCTGTGAAGGTCAAGGCCGATGTGAGTTGGTGTCCAACATGTTGGGAGGGCACCAGGTTTGGGGGAGGCTGCCTGGGATAGGACAATCAGAATAGTTCTGGAAGGGGCCTTGGAGGTCCTCTAGTCCAACCCCCTGCTCAAGCAGGAGACTGTACAATTTGAAACAAGTGGCCGTCCAGTGTCTTCTTAACCTCCCATGATGAAGCACCTACAATGTCTGAAGATAAGCCGTTCCATTGGTTAATTATTGTAATTGTCAGGAAATTTCTCCTTAGTTGTAGGTTGTTTCTCTCCTTGATTAGTTTCCATCCATTGTTTCTTATCTTGCCTTCGGGTGTTTTGAAGGATAGGTTGACAACCCCCCCCCCTCTTCTTTGTGGCAGCCCCAATGGTGAAATCTAACATTTTTTCCTACCGTTTCTGTGGGTGCGGCTTGATAGTGGTGGTGGTGTCATGTGACTGGATGGGCATGGCTATGTAGTCATGTGACTGGGGTCAAAAGACAGAAACTCACTGGAGCAGGGGGTTGGACTAGATGACCTCTAGGTCCCTTCCAGCCCTGGATTGCTGCGCTCTTTCAAGGTATCCTCTGAAGCTGTGTCTAGTGCCAGGTTTGTGGTCCTCCCTCCCTCTCCACTTTCCCCTCCCTCCCTCCCTCTCTTCCTTCCTTCTTTTTCTTTCTTTCTTTCTTTCTTTCTTCCTTCCTTCCTTCCTTCCTTCCTTCCTTCCTTCCTTCCTTCTTTCTCAGCACACCCCCCCCCCCATTTTTGGCCTAGCAGGCCTCAGGGAAGCCTCCTGGGAGCAAAAACAAACCCCAAATGCTAAAAAAAAAAAAGGCTTAAAAAAATCCCTACCAGTTGATCATCAGACCTTTTTTTTACTTTGTTAAGCATTTTTTTTTTTTGCTACCGTTTTGGGAGAACGGTAGCATTTTTTACTACCGGTTCTGGCGAACCAGGCCGAACCCTGTAGCATTTCGCCCCTGGGCAGCCCTCAAATACTGGAAATTAAAATAATTTTAATTGCTTTTCTCTGTAGAAGTCCCTGCTTTTGCAGCTGTCTACATGGTCGAGATTTAAAACAAGGTTGCGAAAAATTTAAGTTTGGCTATCTTTCAAATTAAACCGCAGTGGGGGGGGAAAACGGTTATTTTAGGAATATTTGTTGTGGTTACTTTTCAGACATCAGAATAACTATAGCAATGTAAATAATATGAGCCAAACAGTCAATTCCTCCCCACCCAACCCAACGGGGGCCTTCAGCAGGCTTCTTCTTTTTTTTAAATGCCCATTTAATTCATTTATAATGCTGTCTATTCAGATCAAGATTAGACAGGACGGAAGCATTACTTTTTAAATCCATGGCTCGGCATCGAGCGTGGGTCAAACAAGAGGTCGAAGTCTATTTTCTTCGTGGCGGATGCTATATTTCATCTCTGCATGCCAAATCACTGCAGGCCCTGTTTTTATCCAACCTGAGTCCGGGGGAGGAATTTGGGGGAAAACGTTGGCAAGATGCAGCTTTTGGCATGTCTCCTCGGGGGGGGGGGGGGGGGCTTCGGCAGTTGCTGGGATTGACATGCCCTGGCAGGGACGTTGGCCAAAGGAATCGCTGCCTTCTCCAAATTCCTTGCTGGTAGCGACCCCGTTAGTGCTGCAAATCACAGTTACTGCTGCAAATCGCAAATCCACTACTACCGCAAGAGATCAGATTAAGAAACCAATCGCATGAAATTTCGGAGGACAGAATAGGACAGAATGTCACTGATTAGGACAGGATAGGATAAGGTGGGGTGGGGTGGGCTGGGCTGGGCTGGGCTGGGCTAGAATAGAATAGAATAGAATAGAATAGAATAGAATAGAATAGAATAGAACAACAGAGTTGCAAAGGATTCTACTCCAGGGGTGTTAAACTCACAGCGTCACGTTGTAGTCACATGACGTATTGCGACTTTTCCCCCTTTGCTAAACTGGGGGTGGGCATGGCCAGCATGTGACGCATCCAGCAGGCGGGATGTTAGATCTGGCCCGTGGGGCTGCCCTGGAAACAGCGAAAGACTGGCCTTCTGCAACCCTCTGCCAGGGAAAACGCTTGCGGCCCTCCCGAGCTCTGTTTTCGCTGGCAGAGGGTTGCAGGAGGCGGTTGCAGCTGAAAACGGAGCTCAGGAACCTGTTTTCACTAACAGAGTGCTCAGGCTACTACAGGCATTCCCGACACGAGTGACGTTGAGTTGGCCACACCCACCCTGGCCACGCCCACCCCAGCCTCCCAAAGTCAAATACAACCTTGAAGCGGCCGTCAACGAAATCAATTTGGACACCCCTGTTCTTGAGTCAAGACTCTCTTCTCTGACCGTTGGGTGTGTTCTCTCTCCTCTCCTTCAAGGCTACTCGCTCTTCCCTCTATATTGGTTGACCCCTGAAATAATAATTAGGGAAAAAAAGACCTTTGTTTTTGTGGCCCGCTGGCGGACAAAGGAGCTGGCCAGTCCTGAGGCCGAGGAAAATTCAGACGAGGGCTCTGCATCAGAGACAGAGAGGTAGCTAGACAGCAGTGAGGCACTGTGCACATGCGAAGAGCTGCCAGAAGACAAGAACAACTAAGAAAGTGGGGTAGACGTGGGAATAAACCCACACCTTGGAGGTGATTGGCCCCTCCCATAGGAAACAAAAGAGGAGCGAACGGGGAGTGGGCTTTTGCAGGAAACAATTCGTTCCTTCGGTCGTTTCAAGAGTTGAACATTCTATTTGTGACTATAAGAGACTCTGTGCCAAGTGTTGCCTTTAGAAACTAGTTATCTGGCAGCTCTCCAAACAAGATAAGGTTCGTGTTGATAAATATTCTTCTGAAAGACTGTTTGCCAAGCCTTGCTGACTGTGAAAGAGAGGAATTCACAGTCATGTAAATAAAAGAGGTTTTTGCAGGACCAAGACTTTGCTTCATGCTTTTTAAGGAAGCCTGTCGGAACAATTAGTGGGTCTAGCCCCCTTCCCATAGTCTGCCCCATTGCGTCAATGAATTGACAAAAGAGAATTGATGTTCTTGAACACCAGTCAAGATAAAACTACAGGTAGTCCTCGACTTACAACAGTTCATTTAGTGGCCATTCGAAGTGACAATGGCACTGAAAAAAGGGACTTGCGACCATTTTTCACACTTACGACCATTGCGGCGTCCCCATGGTCACATGATCCAAATTCAGAGGCTTAGGCACTGGCTCATATTTATGACGGTTGTAGTGTCCTGGGGTCATGCGATCACCTTTTGTGACCTTCTGATGAGTAAAGTCAATGGGGAAGCCAGATTCACTTAACAACCGTGTGTCAGGCCTGCAGCCATATTCCTTTTAGATCTTTGGCCTTCCACACTTTCTATTATTCTGCTATGCCTTTTCTATGGTGGGAAAATGGGAGGGAGATTGTACGGAGTTAGATGCTATGTAGCCAAAACAAAATTCCTTTCTAGAAAGCCAAGGTCTAACAAATAAAATTATTATTATTATTATTATTATTATTATTATTATTATTATTATTATTATTATTATTATTATTATTATTATTATTATTATTATTATTATTATTATTATTATTATTAGGTCATCCTTTGTCTCTACACCTCTGCACCTGACCGGAACTGGATGGGTGGAACTGCCAGCATGGCAGTGGGAGATTGGACCATGTGATGGACTTATGGGTGTGGGGGCAAGATCTTGAACTTTCAACTTGGTGGGAAAACCGGGAAGCTTTCAGATTCGGGTTTTCCCAGATGTGCCAACATGGCTCTCTTAATAAACTGGAACTTTGAGCAATACTTTGCCTCGGATTCTGATTTAATTTTGGATGCTATTTGGAACCCTGACACCATGTTGCTAATGTAACAACTGCAGGGATTCACTTAACAGCTGTGTCAAGAAAGGTCGTAAAATGGGACAAAACTCACTTAACTAATGTCTCCTTTAGCAATAGAAATTTCGGGCCCAATTGTGATCATAAGTCGAGCATTACTTGTACTGGTAATTTTTTTTAAAACCTAAAGTTATTTCCCTAAAGGCAGTTTTCTTGATAGATGCCATAAGTTACTTCCTTGTTCCCCTCACCTAGACAGAATACTTTGCAAGATCCTGGCCCTGTGCCATTTGGAGAATAAATTGGGTACCTGGCATTGGCAGAAGTCAAGTGTGCATTTTCCTATGGGCCCATTCTGGCCGACGTGGGCTCCGCTGGGTCTCCAGTTTGGCTCTCTATAGGGTGAGGAGAAGAAAGGCCCGAGTGAGGATGGAGAAAGGGTTCCTCTGTCCCCAGTGGCAGCCTTTGCAAAAATTGCCCTTGAAAGGACGTGTCGTTTGCTTTGGCCAGAGAAAGGGGCCAACCCAGACATTTGGAGGCCTATGAACCAGCGGTCTCCTGACTCAGTCATCTTATAAACCGGAGAAAAGGAAGGTACTATTCGTGGGCCAGTGATCATAATTAGCAGGGAGCGGGCTGAAGTGATGCAAAGTCCAAGGAATCAAATTTAGAAAAGCAATATCTGGGGAAAAAATCATCTTAAATAATAACCTCCTTTCATTCTGCATTTCTCTCCCTCCTGGATGTTCTTAACTCTTCATTACTGACTTCAAGGGAACTCAAGCGTCCAACTTTCCAATTTCTCCCCTCCAAACCCCGAGGGGTTTCCAAAGACACGGTATGGAGCCTCCGACCATACGCTAATCTAACTTTGGGTAGGTTCTCCAGAGTTCTCGCGCTCGGCTGATGCATTGACGTTCTCTTCCTTTTCATCGGGGACGCGGATCCAACTGGAATCTGGTCAACGCTTTCTCCTGTTCCAGATCCCAGGAATAATACAACAGGAGCTGAGGTCATGGATAAAAATACGTCTACGGGCCTTCAGGGAAAAGGCGAGCAAGAAAACAAGAGTGTGAGAAAGGAAAAGTTCACTTGCAGCCTGGAAAGGGAAGGGAGGCGTAAGAATTGGGGAAGGGAGCAGTGGGGATCTTGACAGCATGGGACCTGAAGTTTAAGAAGGGGCCAATGCAGTGGTGGGATTCAAAAAATGTTACTACCGGTTCTGTGAGGGTGGATTTGTGGCCGTGGCGGGGGAAGGATACTGCAAAATCCCCATTCCCTCCCCACTCTCAAAATTTCCACTACTGGTTCTCCAGAACCTGTCAGAACTGGCTGAATACTACCTCTGGGCCAATGTTTAAGAATATGATGGACTGTTCCTCTTGCTATTGAAAGCTCTGTAAACCTCACATTTACAATACAATAGCAGAGTTGGAAGGGACCTTGGAGGTCTTCTAGTCCAACCCCCTGCCTAGGCAGGAAACCCTACACCGTTTCAGACAAATGGCTATCCAACATCTTCTTAAAGACTTCCAGTGTTGGGGCATTCACAACTTCTGGAGGCAAGCCGTTCCAATGATTAATTGTTCTAACTGTCAGGAAGTTTCTCCTCTGTTCTAAGTTGCTTCTCTCCTTGATTAGTTTCCACCCATTGCATCCATTTATGTTGGTTATTCTTGGAATAGGAAAAGTATTTTAGACATGCCCAGGGGCACACTATTGTTTGTTCTTGATTCATACGTTATATTTTAATGCCGAGAACTGTATGATCAAAGAGTGTAGAAGAAAAAGGGAACAGCCTTGAAGGTCAGGAGGAAGATCTACTCCCAAGCCAAGGGGCAGATAAGAGGGACTTGAACCCAGGCCAAGGCAGTACCTTGAAAAAGAACATTTTAGATACGTTCCACCTTGGTTCACATAAAAATAACAGAACAGAATAATACAGTTGGAAGGGACCTTGGAAATCTTCTAACACAACCCAGGGGTGGGATTGAAAAATGTTAGCAAGCGGTTCTCTGCCCAGTTGCTGGGTGGGCATGGCCGGTGGGTGTGGCTACTCAAGCCGATGATTATCACTGTCAGTGAAGTGTAGAATATGAAAAGTGAAGTTAATACCAGGAAATGTGAATGGTATTTTGGGGATTTTCTACTTCAAGTGCTAAGATATCTTGGTTGATTGTGGTTGATTGGTGGGGAAGGTGCTGTATTTACTACATCATCTCAGGCAGCAAGTTCTGGGATGCCAAATGAAACCAGAACTGAAGTTCTTGCTTTCAAAGCTTCCTTCAGTCATCAAAGTTTGGGGTGTTAGCATTCATTGTTGGAATGTATTTTTAAGCAACAACTACAGTACTACTAACCAGTAGATGGCAGTGATTAAAAGACTGGATCTATGGTATATACTCTATGCTATTTTAAGTAGAGGCTTCCTATTTCCTTTTATTTATATAGTTGAGCAGTAAAGCACATGGTGACAGTACGCTTTGTTCTGTGTGGTGCTTTATATAACCAGAATTTCTAAACATGTGGTGACCTTGGGACACTCATTGTCTTTCTCCTAGTCTACCTTATAAGACTGTTGTGAAAATACTGTGGGAAGCTATCCCCCCTGGAAACATGGTGGCTTCTTGAAAAGATGGTTTTAATGGTGGACAGGACCACGTGGTTTGAGGTCCTGGGGAAAAAGGAGATCACATGTCTTGAAGATCTTGAAGAAAAAGGGGAAAGATGCTGAGAGAGCAGAGTTTTATACCCTCTCTTGGGCCCTGCCTTGGAGCTTCCTGTGTAAGAAATGTATTCTGATTGATGGTCAGACTCCCAGGGGGCAGCGGGTCTTAGCTAACTTTGTAGGCTGTCTGTCTTTTGAGTCCCAAGCTTGGCTGAACTGTTGCTGAGTCTCATTTAGCAATGGAAATGTTGGGCTTGTTGAAATAAATATCTTTCTGGGTTCAGTTCCAAGTGGGGGAGAAAAACACTGGAAACATGGCGGCTGTTTGGAAAGATGGTTTTTAATGGTGGACAAGACCACATGGCTTGAGGTCCTGGGGAAAAAGGGGATCATGCCTTAAACAAAAAAAAAGGGTAGAGATGCTGAGTGTCTCTGGATTTTATGTCCTCTCTGGGCTCCACCCTAGTTTCCTGTTCCTGTACAAGAAATGTATCCCATTGGCTGTCAGATTCCGGGGGGGGGGGGCAGTCTTAGATAACTTTGTAGGCTGACTGTATCCCAGGCCTGGCTGAATCTGTTGTTGGGTGATGATGTAATGAAAGGATTCTGGGATTCCTATTATGGCTCCGCCTGTAGGAGGTAGATCTTTGTTATGTAGAATAGACTGGCTCAGGCCTTAATGGCCCATTGACAAAGGGGTGTGTGAGTTTCTGCCTCCTGTTTAGGGAGAATATTCTGTCCTTTTAATACTTCCTAAAATATTTCATTTTTCTAGGAGAGGGATGGTTCTAACTTCCTACACCGCCACAGGTATAAAAAGGTAGATGGTCTCCTGCTTGAGTGGGGGGCTGGACTAAAAGACCTCAAAGGTCCCTTCCAGCTCTACTCCGATTCTAAAGCTGAAGAAAATAAAGCCAGAGATAAGGCAAAGAAGAAGAAACCTAATTAAATCTGCTCATTTAATTCAATCAAGTTTTCCTACCTATCAGTTCTTCGAAGTTCAGCTGCTTTCCATTTGTTGCTTCATAACTTGCCTTTTGCTTTTTAAGCTTAGCACCCCTCTCTCTCTTTCTGCTTCATCTCCTCAAAATGTTCTCGAGCTTATTTCCATTCCTGCTGAGCCTTTCCCTCTTCCATCATGTATCTATTTTGCAATGTGATCCTCATTCATTCTTTCTTTAGAACCAAACAGCCTCCTTTTCATACCCGTCACTCGGTTTTGGATTCAGTCCAGATTACGGTATCTATCTAGCGCCCACACAAACAGATTTTATCTCTGTCTCTACCTATGTGGTCTGTCTAAAAGCTGGCTGGGGGATTCTGGAGTCCACACATGTGAAAGTTTCTAAAGTCCTGCTCTATGCACTTCTTTGATTTATTGCAGTTCTTTGATTTATTGCAATTCTTTGATTTATTGCAATTCTTTGATTTATTGCAATTCTTTGATTTATTGCAATTCTTTGATTTATTGCAATTCTTTGATTTATTGCAATTCTTTGATTTATTGAATTCATATCCTGCTACAATCCGAATGGATCCTCAGGAGCTTGGTATCAAGCAGCTTTTTCATTTACTCTCCTGCCTCTTGTCCCACATGTGCTTTTTTCAAGAGGCAACTGGACTTTCTTGTTTTTACAATACAATACAATACAATAGCAGAATTGGAAGGGACCTTGGAGGTCTTCTAGTCCAACCCCCTGCTGAGGCAGGAAACCCTATACCGTTTCAGACAAATGGCTATCCAACATCTTAAAGACTTCCAGTGTTGGAGCTTTCACAACTTCTGGAGGCAAGCTGTTCCACTGATTAATTGTTCTAACTGTCAGGAAGATTCCCCTCAGTTCTAAGTTGCTTCTCTCCTTGATTAGTTTCCACCCATTGCTTCTTGTTCTACCTTCAGGTGCCTTGGAGAATAGTTTGACTCCCTCTTCTTTGTGGCAACCCCTGAGATATTGGAACACTGCTATCATGTCTCCCCTAGTCCTTCTTTCTCTTAAACTAAACATACCCAGTTTTCCTTGAAGACGTTTCACTTCTCATCCATGAAGCTTCTTCAGCTCTGACTGGATGGTGCGGAATGGAAGGATTTATATTCCTTGCAGACAGCTGGTCATTTGCATTTTTTAAAAGAGTCATTGAGGCTTGGAGGTTTATCTGTGCATTTTTGTGGCCCACCAGCCGTCAGCAGAGCTTTGCAGCAGATTTGGAGAGTGAGGAGGTTGGGAGGAACATGGGCCAGTCCTGGAGTCTGGGGAAGGCTTGGACAAGGGCTCTGCATCGGAGGCCATCTGGTAGTTATTTGCTGCCTCCGGAGCCTTCAGAGTCTGACATCAGCGAGGCAGAAGAACAGTGGGAGCCTGTTCCCAGTGCGCACATGTGCAGAGCTGCCAGAAGGCAAAAACAATTAAGAAAGCAGGTCGACTTGAAAATAAGGCTTGGAGATGATTGGCCCCTCTCATAAGACATAAAAGAGGAGCGAACAGGACGCGAGCTTTTGCAGGAAACAATTAGTTCATCTGGTTTGAAAAATTCTCTCCGGTTCTGTGCTCGGTTTGGCCTTGCTCTGCATTTGGCAATTAGGTCCAGCATTCCAAGGGAGATAAGGTGGGTGTTTAGCAACATTCCCCAGAAAGACTGTGGCAATTCAAGCAGACATCTGTCGGAACCTTCACAGACTGTTTGTGAAGCCTTGAGGACTGTTAATGACCCTAATTTACAGCTGTATAAGTAAAAGAGGGTTTTTGAGACTAAGATTGTGATTTATGCTTTCTCAGGAAGTCGAGGGCAGAACATGCATTTGCACTACTCAGGGGACTCTGAGGGGACAAGTGGTGGCCTCAACGTTAAATTTCTGCTGCTAAGTGGGACCTTTTGTTAAAGACTTTGGCCCCATTTTATGACCTTTCTTGCTGCCGTTCTAAGTGAATCCCTGCAGATGTTAAGTTAGCCACATGGTTGTTAAGTGAATCTGACTTCCCCATTCACCTTGTTTGTCAAAAGGCCACAAAAGGGGATCACATGACCCCAGGAAATTGCGATCGTCATGAATATGAGTCAGTTGCCAAGCACCTGTATTTTGATCACCTGACCGCAACGGTCGTTAAGTGTGAAAAAAACGGTCCCAAGCTGCTTTTTTCAGTGCCACTGTAACTCCGAACGATGTCTAAATGAACTGTTGTACGTCGAGGACTACATGTAGATATGATTAAATATATATCATCCAGAGGATGTAAGAGGACCTTCAACAAAGACAGATTTGGGCCGAGTAGGCCCCAGGTTGAAATGTCAGCAGCCAAAGCCCACCCGTTTCAAGTCTGTTTCCATAGCAACCGCAAGGCCACCGGGTGACAGGGAAGAAAGCTGTTTTCTGTTTGTCCAGACGGTTGTTGCCAAGTGACCTCAACCTTGCTCATCGTCAGCTTCTTGGAAGGCCAACTGTGTCCCTCAGAGAGACTCCGTCTTGAGAAAACCCGAAGGGAAAGCTCATCTTTTATTGGTCTCAACAGGCTGTCTGATAACTGCCTGAGGCTTCTGTGTTCCCCTTTTCGGGGGATACCCCCACAGTGGGGGAAACGGACTTTTAAGCCAGCATTCCTGGCTTGGGCCTTTGGGAGCAGTCACAGTGTGTGTCTTTCCAAGAAGAGTCGGGAATTGATGGAGCCGGACTAATGTTGATTGTTACTCAACCCAGGAGGCTGTTTATGCCTGGCGGACACCCAAGGAAGGGAGAGAGGAAGCATAGCTGACGCACATTCACCGGGACAGCTTTCCTAAGGCAGGAGAGGCTCCCTCTGTGGGTCACACTCACAACCGGTCTGACAAAGCTGCATTTTAAGCTGCAAGGCAGCTGTTGCCCGAATGATTGTGGGATTTTTTACATTCAGGGAGTTTTGAGGGGGGGGGGGAAATTCGCTTTGTCTTTGAAGGAGCTTGTGGACAAGCTCCTTCACCTCCCTCCCTTATGCCACCTGCATCTCCCTTACACCTTCACCTTTCACCTTACACCCTTCACCTCCCTTTTTTAAAAAATATATTTTTATTATTTTTACATTTAAAAACAATGCAATACCGCGGAGTCGGAGTGACCATACATTCACATTATATACCGCTAATTTCAACCATTAACAATTAATCTACTTAATACATTGTCTATCCTTCTGTCCAATCACAATATATACATTTGTTCCAGTCTTGTCATCTTGTCTTATACCAATCATAAAATCTATTCCATACCTCAAAATATTCTGATTCCCCTTTATTTTTAAGTTCCAGAGTGAGCCTATCTGCTTCTGCACGGGCCAAGACTTTTCTGATTATATCTAGCTCTGATGGTGTATTTTCTTTTTTCCAATACTGTGCATAAGTTATGTGCCCTGCAGTTAGTATATGTAGAATTAGATAAAGTGTATCTTTCTTAAACCCCTCCGGTATTATGCCTAGGAGAAAAGTTTCTGGTTTAAACATAATTTGTTCTCCCACCATTTGTTCTAGCCATGATTGAATCATTTTCCAATATTATTTGCCTCATTGCACGTCCACCACATATGATAGAAAGTGCCTGGCACCCTTCACCTCCCTTACGCCACTAGTCTCAAAATTGTGGGCTTGGACAACCTCAAATTACACTGTCTACGTTCTGACCTAAGTATAGTACACAAAATGGTCTGCTACAACATCCTACCTGTCAACGATCACTTCAGCTTCAACCTCAATAATACACGGGCAAACAATAGATACAAACTCAAGGTAAATCGTTCCAAACTCGATTGCAGGAAATACGACTTCAGCAACAGAGTGATCAACGCCTGGAATGCACTGCCTGACTCTGTTGCTACATCCCCAAAACTTCACAGCTTCAACCTTAAACTGTCTACAGTGGACCTCACCCCATTCCAAAGAGTTCGCCCGAACTCTAAAGAGGGTGTGCATAAGTGCACTAGCGTGCCTCTTGTCCCTATACTGTCGTACTGTCCCCATTTATCTGTACTCATTTCCTTTGTTTCCACGTGCATACTTATATCTGCTATCTTGTACATTTTTGGCAAACTAAACAAATAAATGAACTTCCTTATGTGAGATAGGAGAGCTTCTTCTGGGCAATGTCTTCAGAATTACTCGAGGCTAATACCACAATACTGAGTTTGTGCAAGAAGTTTAACTCGGTCACTGCATTAATCCATTTTCTGGGTGCACCCAATACAGGTAGTCCTCGACTTGCAACAGTTCGCTTAGTGACCGTTTGAAGTTACAAGAGCCCTGAAAATAGTGACTTATGTCTGTTTTCACACTTTTGACCAATGCAGAATCCCTGTGGTCACATAATCAACATTTGGAAGTTTGTGATCACGTTTTGTGACTTTCTAAAGTCAATGGGGAAGGCAGATGCACTTAGCTTGAAATAGTATGCATCTCTATTTGTAATCATCCTTGTGAATTGTCACCATTTTTATTAACAACTAGCTGATAACCTGGCATTTGCCCGGGTATTTATTTATCCTAATACTGTATTAGATAGGAAAAGCCCTGATTTTGGCGACAATTAAATTAGTTCCAAATGTTTTCCTGTGCTCCCCAGAAGCATCAAGAAAAGTGATACTACCTTAATTTCTAATGTTGGATTTCCCCCTTTACCAGAGGGAGCCCCTTTGTGGAGCACTGTGAAGCCGTTACCATGGCAACTCTACTGCGCTGTACAGAAGCCATTTTACAGCAGTACGGTAGAAGCCATTGTAAGGCACAACAGACTGTATCTTAACAGACCACACACCCCAAGGGGTTTTAGGGGTGTTTTACCCCCACAGTATTTGTTTCCAGAGAGTAAGTCATCTGTGTACCAAGTTTGGTTGAAATTGCTCAAGGCATTAGAGAGTTATGCTGGAACACATATGCACACACAACCATTTTTATAGAGAGAGAAAATTATTAATCGTGGCAAAAAAATCATAAAATTGGGTGTGATTTAGAGGTGGGTTGCTGCTGGTTCAGCCCGGATCAATTGAACCAGTAGTAGCCGTGGTGGGGGGCTCCACCAGCCACCCACTTCTCTGCATGCACAGAACCGCGCGTGCTCCCTAACCGGTAGTAACAAAATTGGCAACCCACCACTGGTGTGATTCACTTAGTAACAGCCTTGCTTAACCATGGACATTCTGGTCCCAATTTTGGTTGTAAGTCGAGGAGTGTCGCTGATACTGGTTGAAACTCCCTATGTAGACTAACAACAACTGGAGCAAGCCTTTTAAACAGGGAAGCAGTGAAAGAGGAGATTAACTCTCCACATGTCTTTGGATAATTTTTAGGCAACAAATTCCTTTTTAAACTCCTTTTAGAAGACAAACTAAAAAAAGAAAAAGCATTCCCCATTTCAAAAACTGCCCTACATCTGAGTTTTCTTTTTTTCTTTTTAATCCCCTCATCATTTTTCCTTGCTTGGCTGGTGTCGAAGGTGAACAAGCAACTTCTTGATTGAGGTTTGAAGGTTCCTTTAAGGCTAACAGCTGAATGAAATTTTCTGGACATTTTCACAGGCATTTGAAGGATCAACAGTTCGATATCTTTGCTGCCTCCCTGGAATGCAGCGGTGCTGCCTGAGCTTCAAAGGAACACAGACACACACAAAAAAGGCTCCTATTTCTCTGGATCTGCCTGTTTTTTAAATCACTTCTCAGTGCGGCGAGAGATCCACAGTTTCTCTGATAAACATGAGGCTGAGCGGTGGAAGAGGCCAACTGGAAGAGGCCAAATGTCAAAAATCTGTCTGCCGAGGAATTCAGAAAGGTCACAGAGAGGGACGTATATGGACGTGAGAAGAGGAATGGCTTGCATGCCGGTTGATTAGGCACAGGGACTGAGAAAAACATAATCTCCTCAGATTTAGAATGCTTGCAAAATGTTGCCCTCGACAAGAATTGCCGAGAGGTCTCTCTTGACAAGCTGTTGCAGCGGCACCAGACCCTGTGTCAGGCCTGTGGTTATGTTTCTTTTTAGGATCTTTGGCCTGCCACACTTTTTATTAATTTCCTATGCTGTTTCATTAGTGTAGTAGTTGGGAGGGGGGAATAGAAAGGAATAGATTTGTGGAATGTATTGTTGTCATTCTTTTATAGACGCTCAAGGTCATCTTTTGTCTCCGCACCTCGACACCTGACTGCAAGCAGAGGGGTGTAGATGCCAGCGTGGAAGATGATGATTGGAACATGTGATGGATTTGTGGGTGTGGGGATAAGATCATGAACTTTCAACTGGGTGGAATTCCAGGAAGAACATTAGAGTTGGAATTCCATAGACGTGCTAACTTGCCTGTATGATTAAATTGGAACTTTAAGGATGAAGGTGCCTTGGTCTCTGATTAATTTCATACATGGTATTTAGTACGTTGACACCCTGGCCTTCTCATCCGACCCTCAGGAAATGAGTAAAAAGGAAGTTTGACACAACTTTCTTCCATTAATTTTTTTTTTCATTCCTAGCATTTTCCTGCAAGTGCAGGATCCACTTTTTTGCCATCAACCAAGTGGTGATCTATTGGTTGTGATAGGAATTGACCGGAAAGTTTGTCACCCTATATCCTGTGATTGTGAGGTGATAGAGAGAGAGACTGGCTCAAAGGCCACCCAACTTTAAAGCAGGGGTGTCAAACTTAATCCCATCGTGGGAAGTATCAGGATTTTGTTTGCCTTCGGGTGGAGGGAGCATGGCCTGAACATTGCGGCCAACTGGGTGGGCAGGGCTAGGGGGGGCTGGGACGAGGGTGGCATGGGCTAGTCCCTCACCATCTCTGGAACGGCCCCGCAGGATAACTCTGGGTCTATATTGTTATGTTTATTGGATTTATAGTGGGCCAGATCCGGCCCATGGGCCGCGTGTTTGACACCCCTGCTTTAAAGCCTCCATTATGGGTAGTCCTCAACTTACAACCGGTCACTAAGTGACCTGTTCTGACCCCCCTCTCTCCACGCCTGTGAACAAGCCAGAACACAGGCTTGGCTGTTTGCCACTGTTTAATTGCAAGATAACAAACCCTTTGGCTGAGGGCCCAGATAATTCACGTACAAGAAAAACAAACCAGATATTCCCAACGAATCAAACACGGCTCTAAGACATAGATTTTCTTCACTGCTAATTCTGAATGGTTGTTTCCTGCAAATGTCCCCTCCCAACGCCTCACCTATAAGCTCTCTTGGGAGGGGCCAATCCACAACCACCTGGGTTGAATTATCTTCTATGAGCCTGCCTACGCAGTTGCTGCTTTCGTTTCTCAGCCCTTCTCACTCTACCATCAGGGACAAACTGTCTTTGATCCTCCTCACTGCTCCATGCCTCAGGCACCTTCTGGTGGCCAACCAGTCCCTCTGGTCCCTGCTCTGAATCTGAACCCTGCATAGGGTCCTCCACATCGTCCAGGGCAGACTCAAATGATCCCTCGCTATCCGAGTCCATCAGCAGCTCAACCGGATCCTGCTGGGCCACAACAGTGACCATTCAACATTATGACAGACAGCCCCAGAGTTACTTATAATTCAATTCAATTCAGGATAGAGCTGGAAGGGACCTTGGAGGTCTTCTAGTCCAGCCCCCTGCTCAAGCAGGAGATCCCACAACATTTCAGGCAAGTGATGAAGCACCCACAACTTCTGAAGGCAAAGCTGTTCCACTGGTTAATTGTCCCCACTGTCAGGAATTTTCTCCTTAATTCCAGGTTGCTTCTCCTCTTGATCAGTTCCAGCGGCTGGTCCCTCCCACAGTTGTGTAACTGCATGCCAGGTGCTCAGCAACTGACTTTGCAACATCCCATAGTTACATGAGCACATTTTTTTAATATTTTGGTCAAAAATCAGCATTTACTTCTGATTTTCAGTAAAAAAATATTTTATTAGCTACCATGCTACTGCTTTATAACCATAGCATTCACTTTATGACAACAGCGGCCACTTAACAACTGCCGCAGAAAGGGCAGTATAATCAGGTCAGTCACATGGGCGACCTGCTTTCCAACCATCACGACTGACCATAATGGGCACGTTATGGCTGTAAATCGAGGTCTACCTGCAATTTATTTAATGCTTTTTAAAAAAAAAAATCCAGGTTGAATCCCAGTGGCTTTACAAGTGCATTTTGTCATGCTATACAGTATTATTTCTGAGTAATCCCAGCCTTTTCTGGCATAATTGTTCTGTCGTCCAATTTATCCTGTAAAATACAGAGACTATGGATTAAAGCATCCCCAGAGTTGGACTTTATCATAAAACGAAATCAAGATTGGCATGAAATTAAAACAAAAATCTCCACTTGTATAATTTGTTCAGAAAACACTTGGCATTTTGCAACTTCGGAAGAATCTGGGTAAGCCCCAAAATGCTGTCAGTCATCAATTATGCAAAGAACAACATCATTCCCCCAAAAGAAACAAAGAAGGAAAAAGAATATATATATGTATACACACACACATAATTTATTCTGACCACAGTTGGCTGTAGATGGCTGTGGGATATGTTGCCAAAATTACAAAGGGCAACAAGAAAAACAATTGATTTGGAGAAAGGAGAAGCTAAAGAGGTTGTGAAGCAAAGATTTCCGAGACCAAACGGAGCTACCATTTACACCAGAAGCAGTGACGTGCGGTGAGGTTTATGGCTGGTGAGGCTGGTGACATCATCAGCGCGAGCCGCGGTCCCCTTCATGTTGACTCAGGAAGGCGGGGAATGGGACCACGTGTGCAGGAGGCTGAGGTAGCTTCAGCCTCCTGCACACGTGGTCCCATTCCCCGCCTTCCTGAGTCAACATGAAGGGGACCGCAGCTCGCGCTCCTCGCGGCTCGCACTCCGCGGTCCCCTTCATGTTGACTCAGGAAGGCGGAGAATGGGACCACATGTGCAGGAGGCTGAAGCTGCCTCCTGCACATGTGGTCCCATTCCCCTCCTTCCTGACTCCTGAGTCAATATGAAGGGGACCACGGAGCGTGCTCTGCGGGACCGCGGCTCACGCTCCGCGGTCCCCTTCATGTTGACTCAGGAAGGCGGAGAATGGGACCACATGTGCAGGAGGGAGGCTGAGGCTAGAGGAGCCTCCTGCACACGTGGTCCCATTCCCGGACCACGTGTGCAGAAGGCTCCTCAGCGCCTTTTCCCTTTTCCCTTTTTTTTTATTTTCATGATGAGAGCGGTGAGGCTCTGCCTCCTCTGCCTCCCCTGACCGCATGTCCCTGACAGCTGCTTTCCATGAGAAGTTCTTCTCTAGAGAAGCTGCTTTCTGAGTTTCTGGATTTATTCTCTCAATATTTCCAAGTATTGCTCCACAAACAAGTGATCGAAATGTTTAAAATTGTTTGAAACTTTGCTTGGAATGTACGTATCTATCTTTCTGTCTATCTCTATCATCTGTCTTCTATTTATATCTATCCTATCCATCCATCCATCCATCCATCCATCCATCCATCCATCTATCTATCTATCTAGTTATCATCTATTTATCTCATCCATCCATGGATGCATGGAAATATAAAATGACTCTCTGTGTGTGTATGTTCCAGCATAACTCTGGAACGCCTTGAACAATTTCAACCAAACTTGGTACACAGATGATTTACTCTCTGGAAACAAATGGAATACTGCATTCAGTTTTGGTCGCCACGATGTAGAAAAGATGTGGAGACTCTAGAAAGAGTGCAGAGAAGAGCAACAAAGATGATTAGGGGACTGGAGACTAAAACATATGAAGAACGGTTGCAGGAACTGGGTATGTCTAGCTTAATAGAAAGAAGGACTAGGGGAGACATGATAGCAGTGTTCCAATATCTCAGGGGTTGCCACAAAGAAGAGGGAGTCAAACTATTCTCCAAAGCACATGAGGGCAGAACAAGAAGCAATGGGTGGAAACTAATCAAGGAGAGAAGCAACTTAGAACTGAGGAGAAATTTCCTGACAGTTAGAACAATTAATAAGTGGATCAGCTTGCCTCCAGAAGTTGTGGATGCCCCAGCACTGGAAGTCTTTTAGAATATGCTGGATAGCCCATTTGTCTGAAACGGTATAGGGTTTCCTGCCTAGGCAGGGGGTTGGACTAGAAGACCTCCAAGGTCCCTTCCAATTCTGCTATTGTATTGTATTGTATTGTATTGTATTGTATTGTATTGTATTGTATTGTATTGTAAGTACTGTGGGGGTAAGACATCCCAGACACCCCTGTGTGTGTTCTGTTAAGATACAGCATGTTGTGCCTTAAAATGACTTCTACTGTACTGTTTTAAAAGGAATTCTATTGCACAGCACAGTGGAGTTGCCATGGTAACTGCTCCACAAGGGCACTCCCTCTGGTAAAGGGGATAATCCAACATTAGAAATTACGTTTGGTCCAGACATTTGTGGATGTCTAATACAGGATTGGGATAAACAAATACCCAGGCAACACCAGGTTAACATCTAGTGATTCTATAAAATCCATAATAGAACACTATTTCATTTCTACTTACAGTAAATACCTTCAGTCCTGCAAAACACGGCTAGCCAGATGAGAACCCCTGGACGAAACTAACAAAATTTGCCTTTCCCTTGAAAAATCCCACCAGTGGATCTAAGGTCAAAACTTTCAACAGCGGGCTGTGCGCTGATCATCAGCCTTACTAAAGGAACGTAAATTCCTGAGAAACGGAAAAAGAAACCACCCTTGAAGGATTTGCCTCCACTCTTTTGTGAGGCAAAAGGTGATGAAATGGTTTGGGATGTAACAGAAGTGCTGAAGTGCTAGAAGGAGCGTTTAAAGGCTTGTAGCGGAAATATGTTAAAATGCTGGAATGTTGGCAGGGAGAAGTAGTGTGGAAGAATGCAAGCTATGCGTTATCTGCAAATCACACACACACGCACACGCACACACACACACAAGGGCAACCAGATGAATTTGTGTATATTGGCAGAATGTTTACCAACTATGAGGAAAATGGAGGGGGAATTTTAAGACATGTAAATGCTTGTAGAAAGGTATGCATTTAGCATTTGTTGAAAGGTGCCCACTTGGTTCTATTGGCAGCGAGAGTTGCGTATGTCAGAAACAAAACTCTAAGGGTCTTTGCTTGCTGGTAACCCTCAACTTACAACCTATTTGTTTAGTGACCGTTTGAAGTTACAAGAGCCCTGAAAAAAGTAACTTAAGACCGGTCCTCACACTTACGACCATCGCAGGGATCCTCAGGCTTACGTGATCAAAATGTGAGTGCTCAGTATATCTACAATGGCCGTAGCATCCCAGGGCCATGTGATATCCACTTACGACTTTCCCTGCTGGCTTCTGACAAGGAAAGCCAGTGGGAGAAGAGGGTTTGCTTAACCATCATACGATTCACTTCACAACTGCAACGATTTGGTCAGCAACCATGGCGAGAAAGGTCATAGAAATCACAACTGCCTTGCCTAGCAAGCCAAATTGGGCT
Source organism: Natrix helvetica (assembly GCF_964273705.1). Taxonomy (NCBI): domain Eukaryota; kingdom Metazoa; phylum Chordata; class Lepidosauria; order Squamata; family Natricidae; genus Natrix; species Natrix helvetica. The sequence goes on along the minus strand of NC_138548.1, from coordinate 354,257,981 downwards.
CCCAGTTGTGATCGTACGTTGAGGATTTAGCTGCATTTATTTGTTCCAGGTAGTCCTCGACTTATAACACTTGACTTAATGACCGTTCAGTAAGTTACAACGGCATTGAAAAAAGTGACGGGTGACCGTGTTTCACATTTATGACCTTTGTCGCATCCCCGTGATCACATGATCAAAATTCAGGTGCTTGGCAACTGGTTCATACTTATATGACTGCTGCAGTGTCCCAAGGTCGCACCTTTTGCGACCTTTTGGTGAGCAAAATTGATGAGGAAGCCAGATTCGCTTAACAACCACATCACTAACTTATCAACCGCAGCGATTCGCTCAACAACTGTGGCAAGAAAGGTGGTAAAATGGGGCAAAACCCACTTGACAAATGTCTCAGTTAACAACAGAAGTGTTGAGTTCAATTGTGGCTGCAAGTCGAGGATGACCTGAATTAGATTTTTATCGCTTATGTCATTGTCATTCAGGAGGGCAATCAATGCTATCTCAGTGCCCTCTCCAGTTTGAACCCACTTTCTCTAGGGCAGGGGTGTCAAACTGGCATCGTCACATGACGTATCGCAACTTTTTCCCCTTCGTATCAGTGGTGGGTTGCAGGCGGTATGCCCCGGTATGGGCATACAGGAGCCTGCCTGGAGCACCGGGTATCGTTTCGGTACGGTGCTCCAGAGGGCTCACCCGCTTGCCCGAGCTCTTTACCTGTCCTTTAAGCCTTTGGTGCTTCCGTGCGCGGGCATGGTGCGTACGGCGCCTGCGCAACGCTCCGCCGAGCAGCTGGAGCGTCGCGGAGGCTTGCGGAGGCGTCGCAGGCAGATACGTGGTTGTTGGAACAGGATCCGGAACCCACCACTGCTTCGTGTAGCCGTGACACGTTTGGCCTGCTGGCGGCGAGTTTGACACCCCTGCTGTAGGGTGATGTGTTAACAAGTGTATATACAGAAAAATGATTCAGCATCAAGAAGGAATGAATGAATCAATCAATCAATGCTTGTGAAGGTACAAGTAAGAGATTACAATGGAAGAAAAATAAGAAAATAACCCAGAGTATATGAGACAGAGGTGGTATTCAGCAGGTTCTGACCAGTTCTGGAGAACCGGTAGTGGAAACTTTGAGGAGTTTGAAGAACCAGGAAATACCGCCTCTGACTGGCCCCGCCCCCATCTATTCTCTGCCTCCCGAGCTGATCGGGAGGAAATGGAGATTTTAAAGTATCCTTCCCCTGGAGTAGGGAGGGAATGAAGATTTTGCAGTATCCTTTCCCTGGAGTGGGGAGGAAATGGGGATTTTGCAGTATCCTTTCCCCTGCCACGCCCACCAAGCCATGCCACGCCCACAGAACCGGTAGTAAAAGATTTTGAATCCCACCACTGATATGAGAGATGTTGACAGCTGTAGTCTATTTCTGGGTCATTTGCTCTGCTCACATGAAATTTGGAAATAAGTCCCACCATGTTGAGTGGGATTTGAATCCAGGCAGCCTGTAAAGGAAGAATAGCTTCAATCAAAATTTCAATCAACACCTTCAGTCAAACAAGAAACAATGGACAGAAACTGACCAAGGAGAGAAGCAACCTACTAGAACTAAGGAGAAAATTCCTAACGGTTAGAGCAGTAACGTGCAGTCAGGGGAGGCAGGGGAGGCGGAGCCTCACTGCTCTCATCATGAAAATTAAAAAAATCACTCCAGGAAGCCGTGAAAGTGGCTGGGAGAGGCGCGCAGCTTGGTTTAGCCTCCCTGGACATCTCAGCAGCAGCACCAAGTGTGCCAATCTCGCCATTTTCTGCATTCGGCGAGCCCGGGATCCTTGCAAGGGGAATGGGACCACGTGTGCAGGAGGCTCCTCAGCTCCAGCCTCAATCAGCGCAGCCGCGGTCCCCTTCATGTTGGCTCAGGAAGGAGGGGAATGGGACCACATGTGCAGGGGAAGGGGATCGCGGCTGTGCTAATCTGAAGCTGTGCGCTGAGGAGCCGCCTGCACACGTGGTCCCATTCCCCTTGCAAGGATCCCGGGCTCGCCCGATGCAAAAAATGCCTAGGTAACATCATCAGTGCTAGAAGGGAATGGGCAGGGAGAAGGAGGAGAAAGGAGAAGTTTCTCTTCTCAGAAATGTCTTCTCAGTGGAGCTGCGGCAGCCTGCCTGCCCCTTTCTGACATTTCTGAGAAGAGAAACTTCTCCGTTTGGGCTGCGCCCGTCCGATCGGAGCAACCACATGGTTTGATGACATCACCAGCCTCACCAGTCATAAACCTCACCGCACATCACTGGGTTAGAGCAACCAACCAAGGTACCGTAATAGCTTGCCTTCAGAAGTTGTGGGCGCTCCCTCACCAGAAGCTTTTAAGAAGAGACTGGAATGGACGGCCACTTGTCTGGAATGGCAGAGGGGTCTCCTGCTTGATCAGGGGGATTGGACTAGAAGAACTCCGAGGTTCCTTCCAACTCTTTTAATCTATGCTTTTATGTTCTAAATTGTACGATTTAAGAGTTCGTTGGCTTTCCAAAGATCTCTGTTTGGCTTCATGGCTTCAATCTAGCAAAATGCTGGATTGAACCTGGAGCCCTCTGACTGTCTTGGAAAAAAAGCAAGCATTTTTTGGCACATCTGGAGGGAACCAGGTTCATGCATGCTCGGAGATGTAAGATGTCGGTGATTTTGATCAAAGTTATGGAACTTATGTTATGCAATAAATCTGGGGTGGGGGGTGGGAAGGAATGTGTGATTATTGAATCTCTTCCATGTGGCACTTTTTCCACATAACTGTTGATGCTGCTTCATCAGTATCATTTGTAAGGAATGAAAATGGATAAAAATATATGACTTTTATTTGAACTTTGCTGGAGCAGCACCTAAAACCATAATTTTAACCTAAGACTGTCTACTGTTGACCTCACCCCATTCCTAAGAGGCCTGTAAGGGGCGTGCATAAGTGCACCAGCATGCCTAAGGTCCCTGTCCTACTGCCTTCATTTATTCGTACCCATTTACTGTGTTCATACTTACGTTTATACTTATACCTGTTATCTTTTATATGTTTGACGATAAATATTTTTTTAAAAAAAACTGTGATTCTCAACCTTGGCAACCTTAGAGTGTTTAGGACTTCAATTCCCAGCATGCTGATTGGGGAATTCTGGGAGTTGAAGTCCATGCACTAAAACCTGTAATAGAGGAATAAGCATAAGAATGATAGGATCAGATTTTGTGGCATCTGACTTCACCTGGTTCGATGGGAGGCAACTGAACAAAGTTAGCACCAAAGCAATAATCCCCTATTTTCCTTTTATCTCAGTTTTCCCACTTTACAATACAAAGACTATTAACTAGCAATGTTGGTTTCTCCCCCAATTATTGACCACGTATCCTTGTTTCTCCCCACTCAAATTGGGGAGAAATTTGGGGAGAACCCAAATTTCTCTCCCAAACTTCTATACTGGACTTCCACACACACACACAACCAGATAATGTCTCATTTTTAATTGATTGTTTAGAATGATTTTTATAGATTACTCATTACCTTGTAGGTATTTCAGAAGCTTTCCAATTTTGTGCATATAACAGATTTGCAGCAGTAATCATTTAATTCAATAGCAGAGTTGGAAGGGACCTTGGAGGTCTTCTAGTCCAACCCCCTGCCTAGGCAGGAAACCCTATACCATTTCAGGCAAATGGCTATCCAACATCTTCTTAAAGACTTCCAGTGTTGGGGCATTCACAACTTCTGGAGGCAAGCTGTTCCACTGATTAATTGTTCTAACTGCCAGGAAATTTCTCCTCAGTTCTAAGTTGCTTCTCTCCTTGATTAGTTTACACCCATTGCTTCTTGTTCTACCCTCAGGTGCCTTGGAAAATAGTTTGACTCCCTCTTCTTTGTGGCAACCCCTGAGATATTGGAACACTGCTATCATGTCTCCCCTAGTCCTTCTTTCTATTAAACTAGACATACCCAGTTCCTGTTCTTCATATGTTTTAGCCTCCAGTCCCCTAATCATCTTTGTTGCTCTTCTCTGCACTCTTTCTAGAGTCTCCACATCTTTTCTACATCGTGGCGACCAGAACTGAATGCAGTATTCCAAGTGTGGCCTTACCAAGGCATTATAAAGTGGTATTAACACTTCACGTGATCTTGATTCTATCCCTCTGTTTATGCAGCCTAGAACTGTGTTGGCTTTTTTGGCAGCTGCTGCACACTGCTGGCTCCTATTTAAATGGTTGTCCACTAGGATTCCCAAGATCCCTTTCACAGTTACTACTATTATAGGTAGTCCGCAACAGGGACGTGCGGTCAGGGGAGGCAGGGGAGGCAGAGCCGCACCGCTCTCATCATGAAAAAAATTTTAAAAAGGGAAAAGGCGCTGAGGAGCCTTCTGCACACGTGGTCGGGAATGGGAGCGCTCTGTGGTCCCCTTCTTAGGCGGGGAATGGGACGTGCGCAGGAGGGAGGCTGGAGGGATCGTGGAGGAGGGATTGCGCAGCGTGAGCCGTGGTCCCGCAGAGCACGCTCCGTGGTCCCCTTCATGTTGACTTAGGAAGGCGGGGAATGGGACGTGCGCAGGAGGGAGGCTGGAGGGATCGCGGAGGAGGGATCGCGCACCGCGGTCCCCTTCATGTTGACTCAGGAGTCAGGAAGGAGGGGAATTCCCCTCCTTCCTGACTCCTGAGTCAACATGAAGGGGACCGCGGCTCACGCTGATGACGTCACCAGCCTCACCAGCCGTAAAGCTCACCGCACGTCACTGGTCCTCAACATATGCCCACACATGAAGGATGGTAGGAAGTTGGCACCCACCTCTCTCTTAGAAAATGAAATATTTTAGGAAATATTAAAAAGGCAGAATATTTTCCCCTAAAAGAGAAGCAGAAACTCCCCCCCCCCCTTTGTCAATGGGCCATTAAGGCCTGAGGCAGTCTGTTCTACATAACAAAGATCTACCTCCTACAGGCGGAGCCATAATAGGAATCCCAGAATCCTTTCATTACATCATCACCCAACAACAGATTCAGCCAGGCTTGGGATACAGTCAGCCTACAAAGTTATCTAAGACCGCCGCCCCCTGGGAATCAGCCAATGGGATACATTTCTTGTACAGGAACAGGAAACTAGGGTGGAGCCCAGAGAGGGCATAAAACCCAGGGACACTCAGCATCTCTACCCTTTTCTTTCTTCAAGGCATGTGATCCCCCTTTTCCCCCAGGACCTCAAGCCTTGTGGTCTTGTCCACCATTAAAAACCGTCTTTCCAAACAGCCGCCATGTTTCCAGTGTTTTTCTCCCCCACCTGGAACTGAACCCAGAAGGATATTTATTTCAACAAGCCCAACATTTCCATTGTTAAACGAGGCGCCCATTTTATGTCATTTCATGGCACAGCTCTTGAGTCAATTCGCTGCAGTTAAGTTAATAAGGTTGTTAGGTGACTCTGGCTTCTCCATTTACTTGTCAGAAGGTCACAAAGTTGATTGTGTGACTCTGGGACAATGCAATTGTCATAACTAGGAGTCAGTTTCCAAGACACTGAATTTTAACCACATGACCAAGGCTTGTCAGTGCAAAAATGGTCATGTCATTTAATCAGGAACTGGGTATGTCTAGTTTAATGAAAAGAAGGATTAGGGGAGACATGATAGCAGTGTTCCAATATCTCAGGGGTTGCCACAAAGAAGAGGGAGTCAAACTATTCTCCAAGGCATCTGAGGGTAGAACAAGAAGCAATGGGTGGAAACTAATCAAGGAGAGAAGCAACTTAGAACTTAGAATCAGTGTAACACCCTGCCTCCAGAAGTTGTAGATGCTCCAACATTTTAAGAAGATGTTGGATAGCCATTTGTCTGAAGCGGTGTAGGACTTCCTGCCTAGGCAGGGGGTTGGACTAGAAGACCTTCCAACTCTGTTATTCTGTTCTATTATTATCCGTGCCATGGTAACTTTGAATAGTCACAAAATGAACTGTTGTTACTTGAAGACCACCTATATAAAAATCACCTTTTCTCTTTTCTCATTAACTGGCTCTTAATCTCCCCCCTCCTCCCCCCCCCAGGTTGTTTTTTATCCATTTTCCAAAGGAATATTTTTCACAAGATTGCTGGCTTTTGTATTCTTTGGTTCATTTTCAGATTGCAGCTGAAATGACTGATGTCAGAACCCGTCTCACGTTTTCTCCCAGGTCAAAATATGTCCAGCTCTCTCTCTCCTTTCCCATGTAGAAGTAGCATATGTCATGTATGGAGAGAAAACACGGAACTTTTCAAACAACATATCTATTGGGCAGATAAGATCATTCTGGGATCTAAACTTTCTTCTGGTAAAATAGAATTGGGCCCGGAATTAGCCTATTCAAGAGTCCTTGCAGGCTTTCCAAATTATTATGCACATACCAGATGTCAGACTTGTACATCAACAAGTACAAAACAAAGGTTTCGCTCGGGAATTATTGCCTAATTTTAAATTGCCCTTCTGGGTATACATTGCAGGAAGAGAACGGTTTCAGCCTGTAGTAGCCAAAAATCAGAAGGCGTCTGGTAACACTTTTTCAGACTAACACATGTTTATTATAAGACCTGTTTTCTTGAACTATGGCTTCCTTCATCAGATGCATCTACAGTATATAATATTAAAACGTCTGTTTGTAACCTTTAACTGGGTAAAACTATCCATCAGAGAGCAACATTTTTGAATCAAGTTACCTCAAATGGGCTAACTTAAAGAAGGCATCCAAAATCCAGGATACACTACATCGCCGAGAACGATAAGATGAAGGTAAAAACAAAATGCAGTTGTATAATAAAATCCCTCTACATTTCTACACCGATAAAAATAGTAACGTCATAGTGATCAAAATCACGGCAATTCGGTTTTTAAGCCACAGAATTAAACCTGATTTCTTCGGATCTGATGTGGGAAAAGAACCAATTCAAAGGCTCAGAGCTGACAAATAATAAGATTTAAGTATTTCTACATTTAGGCAAAAAAAACCCAAAATGCACAGGTACAGTATAGGTGGTACCTTGCTCAATAATAGTAACTGTGAAAGGGATCTTGGAGTCCTAGTGGACAACCATTTAAATATGAGCCAGCAGTGTGCAGCAGCTGCCAAAAAAGCCAACACAGTTCTAGGCTGCATCAACAGAGGGATAGAATCAAGATCACGTGAAGTGTTAATACCACTTTATAATGCCTTGCTAAGGCCACACTTGGAATACGGCATTACTACACCCATGAGAAGCTCGGAAGGGCTTCTTGCCGTGGTAGCACTTGGCGTGATGTGCTGAATCAGGAGGAAATGGTCAACCCGTGGTTGCCAATCTCCTGGCCTATGAGCTTGTCAATTTCCCGATCAATTTTTGGGCGGAGAGCGAAAGGCACTCTTCTGGGTTTTAGCCTGATGGGGGCTACGTTGGGGTCCAAATTAAAAGAGATTGGGATTCCCACATACTTACCCAGACCGGTGCCGAAGACGTCCTCGAATGCCTTAAAGAATTCTTTGGCGCTCTCGTCTTTTAAGGCGTTGATACCGGTCACTTCTAGGCCCAGGGCTTCGAACCAGTCAAGCCCCAGGAGGCTCTGCAGGTCACTGCTGACCACCATCACTGGAAGCTGGCCGCTGAAGTTTTTGAATTGCACCCGGAAGGTGCCCTGGCCCACGATGGGGACTCGGTTCCCCTGGTAGTCGCGAAGGTGGATGTCAGGAACGCGTAGATGCTGCTTCTTCAGGCTAGGGATAGCCTGCTTGAGTGTTGACCACAGCATGATGGTCAATGATGACTCCGTGTTGATCTCCATCTCGCATGGAGAGCCCTCGATGAGGACTGTGATTTTCAGTTTTTTTGGCTGCCTTGTGCGGACTTGGCCGATTGAGGTGTGGTAGGTGACTCTGGTGTCGCCTTCTGAGTGCTGTGGTGGCGGCTGCCATGCCCTTTGGTTGGGCCTCTGCTGGCGGTTAGGTCAGCTTCTGGGCTTCCAGGTCGTCTTGGGGTGCTCGCTTCTGCAAACCTTGGCGATATGCCCCTTTCGCTTGCAACGCTGGCAGATGGTGTCGCAGAAACAGCAATGCGATCTGGCATGGTCTCCTCTGCAGCTTGCGCAAGGCAGGAAACGCGGTTCGAATTTGCGCGCTGGCTTGGTGCGGTCACTGCACATGCGGCAGCTGTCATCTTCACTTTCTGAGCCCTCGGCCTCCATAGCTTCATGATGTACGCATGCGCTCTTTTGCGCATCTTGTGGAGTGCTTTGGCGCTGCAGGGTTTCTGTAGACTTAACGGCAGATTTGGATGCTCTGGCTTCGTCCAAGGCAATTTGTAGAGTGAGATTAGACTTGGCAAGTAATCGCCTCTGTAAATTAATGTCCCGCACACCGCATATGATACAATCGAGTATGAGTTCGTCTAGGTCTCTGAACTCGCAGTACGCTGCGGCCTTTCTTAGCGCCGCAACATACTCGTTGATAGATTCACCTTCCTTTTGATTGCGAATATTAAATTCATGCTGGCGGACGTGCTTAGATGGTTTGGGAGTGTAGTGTGTCCTCAGTGTCTCTTGGAGCACCGACCAAGCAACTGATTGGAGTGGCGTTGTCTCGAATAGATCTTTGGCTGTTTCGAACACTTCCTGTCCACAGTAACCCAGGAACATGTTCTTCTTGCGACCTTCAGAAAGGCCCATGAGGTCGTTGGCTTCGAGGAAGCATTCGAACCTCAGCATGTATGATTCCCAGTGTTCGGTGACTGGGTCGTACGGAGTCCGTGGGGCATGCATGGCCATTTTGTGTTCTGAGAGCGTTTTGAAAATGGCTGCTTGAAAATGGCTGTTCGAAGCTGTGCCAAGCTCCGGGCTGGATTTACTCGCTGGATTGTCGTGCTCTTTTTGTTTGCTTAGTTGCCTTCCAATCCCACCTTCGTCACCAGTGTTAGATTGCGTAAAGGAAAGGCACACTCAGGCTAAAGGCAGCAACAGCTCTTTATTGTAACAGAACAACTATGTACAATCCAACGAAGATGTGGTCTGACAGCAGCCCTTTTATAGGGAGCTGTCAGACCCTTCGACCAATGAGATTGAATCTCTGTTCCCGCTGGAACAGAGGACCTTGGTGGAAACCATTATAACAGTTGCTAATATCTAACACTGGAAGTCTTTAAGAAGATGTTGGATAGCCATTTGTCTGAAACGGTATTGGGCTTCCTGCCTAGGTAGGGGGTTGGACTAGAAGACCTCCAAGGTCCCTTCCAACTCTGCTATTGTATTGTAAGCCTGGGCTGTCTCTCTGAAGAACAACTTAATAATAGTGATGACAATTTAGTTAACTTTTGTACAAATACGGGCCCTCTCTTGTCCTGCACTTGGCCAAATAAGGACAAGATACACGGGGATGAGTTATGCATGGCAAGATAACTTCTTCAGACTTTGGGAAACTTTTAGTCTTTGGACAACCAGAATAATAGAAACCTTTTAGCCAATGACAAACAGTTCCCATCTTTTCCTGGCCGAGGAAAGACAACAAGACATCATGGAAGAACCGGGTTTTTGCCACCTGCGTCCCAAGGAGTTCTGATGAAAATAAAACAGAATTATATCACAACTGAAGTATCTCCAGCTGGTCCACAGTGAGGCCTGTAACCTGGCAAGCACGACTTGATGACAAGATAGACCTGAATGGAAAAAAGGACATATGTTTTGTTCTTCAATATCCAGCACTGACTGTGCGAATCATCAAACTTTTGGTCCGCCTGGCCAGGACCAAGTTATCTCCCAGGAGAGGTTGGTTGGCTCTTGGTTGCGAAGTTCAGATAGTAAATAAAGTTCATTCTGTTTATGTGAGTGGTCGTGGAATCACACTTTTGCAGGAACCAAAATAAAAATGGCTGCCGTTTGTGAATGCAGTTATATGAGTAAGAGCATCTGTTTGGAGTGGGTATTTTGATTGTTAAGTAATGATAGCTTGACTTGGTGGTTTTGTGCACCACTCTGGACTTTAAATAGAAATGGTGGGGGGAAGAGAGGAGAGGAGGAGAGAGGAGAGGAGGATGTGGGGGAGGGGGAGAAGAAGAAGAGGAGGAGGAGAGAAGAGAGGAG